>NC_021167.2:3208817-3246036 GCF_000331145.2 Cicer arietinum | reverse complement strand
TCTTTCGTCAACCTTCTGCCTGTCGATGTTGATCAACTACGATTTATGACAAAGACAGTAAATATTTTTACCGAACTTACATTAATTCATAGAAGCGACATTGATGCCACCAGATTCGTTTAACAAACACAGATTCACAGCATACTAACAATTGCCTTGGATCCGTTTTCTTAGCACTGCACATTCCTCTCCAAAGAAGAGGGAGCAAAATGACAATTTTGCAAAAATGCACAATCGTCCCTAAAATTCTAAAAGTGCTCCCTCAGACATCGAAAATTTTAACACTGGCCGAAACCCTCTAGAAACTGTAATCTCTCACGCACAGTGTTGTTAAATGTTGGCCACGGCAGAATGGCGTGGCAGATTTTTGGACAACCGCCATAGACAATTTGTGAAGGAATGCCCACCATGGTGACGCCATAGGCTGCAATGGTGTGTTTATATGGCAGATTTGTGGCCTTCTGCCATCACCAACACTGCTCACACATACCGAAAACACCTCACAATACATTTATAGTCTTCAAAACACAGCATTTTCATAGATATCAGCCGGCTGTGTATTTATTTATAATTCACTAATTTGTTCACATATTTTAGCTGACATAAATAACAATCAAACAGAATGAAAAGTTAAATCTACGAGAAAACAAGAATACACCATATGTAATGGGGAATACATATTCCAAATTCAGCAATGCACAAAGCAAACAAACTAAATCAAAACTTGACAACAAGTTATAAACATGAGTTTTTATTCTGTTCTGTCATCACAATCTAATTTAGGTACTTGTCAATAAAATGCATATAATAATACCATATAGTGATTAACTTATTATAATACATAACCATCTATGAGCACGCTTCATCCTAAATCACTATAAGTAATGTCAAAATAACTATAAAAAGGCTTCCAAAAACTGACCAATAATCAGTGCTGTGACCATTGAATATCCTTGATGTTGATGCCTTCCTTCACCATTTCATAAAGTGGACTCATTTCCCTCAGCTTCTCGACCTGTTGAACCGTGAGATGAACCGCCCTATCAATTTCAGCCTCGGTAGTGAACCTCCCAATACCAAACCTAATAGAAGTATGAGCCATATCCTCTTCCACTCCCAATGCCCTCAAAACATAAGAAGGCTCTAAACTAGCACTAGTACAAGCACTACCACTAGACACAGCAACCTCCTTCAACCCCATAAGCAAACTCTCCCCTTCAACATAAGCAAACGACAAATTGAGATTCCCAACATATCGCCTTTCCATACTTCCATTCACAACCACCCCATCAAGTTTCTCTCTAATCCCATTAAGCAACCGTTGCTGCAACGCTGAAATCCTCTTCTCATCATATTCCATTTCCTTCATAGCAACCTCACAAGCAGCACCCATTCCAACAACCAAAGGTGTAGCCAAAGTCCCGCTCCGAATCCCTCTCTCTTGTCCACCACCATTCATCTGAGGCTCGACACGAATCCTAGGTCTCCTCCTAAGATACAAAGCTCCAACCCCTTTTGGCCCATAAATCTTATGACCACTCAACGACATCAAACTCACGTTCCACTTATCAACATCAACATGAATCTTCCCTAAAGCTTGAGCTGCATCAGTATGAAAAGGAACATTAAACTCCTTACAAATCTTTCCAATTTCCTCCATAGGTTGAACAACACCAATCTCATTATTCACAGCCATAACAGAAACAAGACCAGTATCAGGCCTAATAGAATCCCTAAGCTTCTCCAAATCAACCAACCCATCAGACTCAACAGGAAGATAAGTAACATCAAAACCCTCCTGTTGAAGATGACGACAAGAATCAAGAACACACTTATGTTCCGTTTGCGTGGTTATCACGTGTTTTTTCTTCTCCTTGTAGAAATGCATAACACCCTTGATCGAAATATTGTTGGATTCAGTAGCACCGGAGGTAAAAACGATTTCTTTAGGTGAAGCTCCGATGAGAGAAGCCACCTGAGAACGAGCGTGTTCGACGGCGTTATCGGATTCCCAACCGTAGAAATGAGTGCGAGAGTGAGGGTTTCCATAGCGAGAGAGATAGAAAGGAAGCATAGCGTCGAGGACACGAGGGTCAACAGGTGACGTGGCTTGAACGTCTAGGTAAAGGGGTCTGCCGGAGATTTTGACACCCTTCATCGTGATTCCACCGGTTTCTTCATGGGTTTGGGGTTCCGCCGTTAAGGCTGCTGCGGTGGCTGTGGAAAGTGGGTGGCGGCGGAGGAGATTTGTATTTTTGGTGAGATGTTGACGGAGAGTGGAAGCAACTAGCTTTGAGGTCATTGGGTCGTTTGAGAAGGTTTTGAGTTTTTGTTTGTTATTGATTTTGGTTGGAGAAAGAGAAATAGGAACTGATTAATTGAGAAAGAGTGGTTTTATCTTTGTGGGTTTTTGATGAAGAATGCGCAATTGAGAAGAAAGGGTTTCCAAAGTTTCAGGGATTAAGTCACTTGTTGTCGGTTTAGTTAAATTGAAAGGATGATTTTTGGACGCGTCAACACACTCAACTCAACCGTTAGGTCTGGTGGTGATATATCTAATTTCATTTTGATGCACACAATTAAATTAATAAATCAAATTCATGAATTGGTAGAGATAGATTAATCAAAACTACAATTAAATTAATTTTAAAACAAAATTTATTTTTTTAAATTAAAATTTTCAATCTAAAAATTTAAATTATTTAATATTATTTATATTTTACTCTACAAAAATATGTGATAATTTTATTTATATTTCATATTTTCATCACGGGTTGAATAATTACCATGGTGGATAATATCAAGTGTAGTTTATGTGAAAATGTTAGAAATTTTTACGATGATTAATATTGTCATATTTAAATATAAATTTAGCATTATTTATAAAATTTACAATTGAAAGAGTGATGTTATTGCTGATGATTCAATAAAACAATATAGAACATATAAAAGTTTAGTTTTGAGGTATTGATATGTGTGCTCTTTGTTTTGTGTTAAACCAACGTCAAAAAAAGTAATGTTTCATTTGTGAATATGAGTATACCATTGTTTTTGTTGTTGTCAAATCTATACAAAAGAATTAATATTTCATTTGTGAATATGAGTATACTATAGATTTATAAATACAGAGAGTCGTAACAATTATTGTTAGTATCTGAAACAATTTTTAAGTATTGATTTATCATAAATTATGTGAGATAATATTTCCATTCTATATTTTTAAGTGAACTAATTGTGTTTGGACAATGGAACAGAAAGCTATGACAAACTTTAAGGACAGACTCATTAGAGACATTTCCATACCCTATAAGTCACTTAGTTGTGTTTGGATATTGGGAGGAAACGTTCGAGATAAGCCTTTTAAGAAGGGCAAGTTTTGGTATTAAATGTGGTGTAAAATACTATTTTTATTCTTAAGGGCATAAATTAATCTTAAAACTTTTTATATAGTATTTTTTTATAGATAAAATTTTTATTTTGAATGAGTTGAGTTAAAAAATTAATAAAATATAATCAATAAATAATAATTTATTAATTTAAATTATACACAAAATAAATGTTTTTAACCGATCAATTAGTTAGAATGTAATATTTCATTAATCAATTAATTATATATATATATATATTACATAACTATTGTGATTTTCAATATCTTTTACATAAAATTTTGGACTAAACTACAATACTCTCTATAAATTGCACAAATATTTTTTTATCGATAAACTAGATAGAAGATGGTCTTTCACTAGTCAGATAGTTAAATGAGAAATATATAATTTTCTTTAAAAATGTGATTTTTTAAATATATTATAAATAAAAATTTGAAGCAAATTATGATAAATAATGATGTATAGAACTGTAAAAACGACAAGTAAATAAAATATGTGTTCTTACAAAAACAAAAGAAACAAAAAAACAAATTTGAAAGAGTAACAACGTTGTGTTGATAAATTTTTAGATGAAGACAAGACAATTGCACAAATATTTTTTTATCGATAAACTAGATAGAAGATGGTCTTTCACTAGTCAGATAGTTAAATGAGAAATATATAATTTTCTTTAAAAATGTGATTTTTTAAATATATTATAAATAAAAATTTGAAGCAAATTATGATAAATAATGATGTATAGAACTGTAAAAACGACAAGTAAATAAAATATGTGTTCTTACAAAAACAAAAGAAACAAAAAAACAAATTTGAAAGAGTAACAACGTTGTGTTGATAAATTTTTAGATGAAGACAAGACAATTGCACAAATATTTTTTTATCGATAAACTAGATAGAAGATGGTCTTTCACTAGTCAGATAGTTAAATGAGAAATATATAATTTTCTTTAAAAATGTGATTTTTTAAATATATTATAAATAAAAATTTGAAGCAAATTATGATAAATAATGATGTATAGAACTGTAAAAACGACAAGTAAATAAAATATGTGTTCTTACAAAAACAAAAGAAACAAAAAAACAAATTTGAAAGAGTAACAACGTTGTGTTGAGTAATTTTTAGATGAAGACAAGACAATTGATAATAGAGTAAATATTCAATTTATTTCAAAGTTATAGGAATGTATTCACGTGTTTCTTTACATTACCATTATACTATAACGCTCTTTCTTTACATTACCATTAGTAATGTTTCTTTACATTAATAATGTGAGACTAAGTTGAAAATTTTGTAATATCTCTTTCCATTTTTTACTTGTCACTTTTATAAAAGAAAATTATTGGTATTTTTTTTCTTTCGAATATCCATGTAAAATTAACTATTGTCAATAATATATTTAAATGTTTTATTATATAGAGCAAAATATTATAATGAAATAATAAATAAATAAATAAATAAAGATGTTATAGAAAAGACAATTATTTCTTCAGAAGTTTTAATTTATTTTTCATTGTATGTAAATAACACGAAAACGATATTTAAAAACAAACGGACGAAGTATATACATTTTCGAAAACATTGAATGGATCACCAGGAGTCAGTTGCATAAATTGGGCACCATTTTCTATAGGTCTATAGTCAACCAGGCTTTGCATCATTGCATTCCCAAAAATTATTCTAGAAACTATATATAAACAAACAAGAATAATTACGTTTATAAATCCCATGCTGATTGTTGGACCAAATTCTACTAAACTAAACAACCTCCCTCCCTACACACAAACTGCTAAATACTCGTCATTTTCTCAAACTCGCATGATCGCTATTTTTGTGGCGAAAAAGTCACAGTAATTATAATAGTGTATTTTATAAGAGAAAGATGAAAGAGAAATAATAAATAAAATAAGAGATAGTATATTGTAGGAGGAAATAGATCATCCAAAAACATGATACATTTCTCGGCTTAAAAGTAGCAATATAGATGGTGATGAGCCACGTAAAATCAATGGCTTCAATTTTGTTTTTGCACAAGAAAAAATCATTTCATTCAGAGTTGTTAAGTGATGGTTACTACTCGTCTATAGACCCAAACAAATAAATTGATATATAAAATTCATTATCTACTTTTATTAGTCTATGTGAAAACAACAATGAAAATTTATAATTAAAGACTAACACAAGAATAATCAATTTATTCTATGGAGGCCATTAATAAATGAAGCACCAAATATCCTGTCATACGAAACACCAATTCATTTGGTCCCATAGTTTTGTTGTCTACCAAAACAAATATCATCTCTTTTTTGTACTCTACTAAACAATGATATTACAGAAAAAATATAAAAAATGTATCTACGAAGCTCAATTGTAATTGATTTTGAATTAAAATTCCAAATCCAAGAACGAATTTTGTTCCTGAACTTGAACCCCGAGTGAGTAGAGCACATCTTCCCTACTCCATCCTCCACGCAACAACATCAACGATAAATCTCTCACGTGCACGTGCACGTGCTCCACTATCTCCTTTTTATCTTTGAAAACACGTTTATCTTGTTCATATTGATTCACCTTCATCATCATCATCATATCGCGTATCTCTTCCTCTTTCCACCCTCCTTCCCTCAATTTCCGCAACACGTCATCCATACACTCCCCCAATTCTCCTTTTCGTTCATCCCACCACCATTTCCACCCTCTCCCATCTGCCATCTCCGACCAAAATTCAATCGTCCTCGCCTTCGTCGCCGCCCAAACTGGCTCCACCGCCTCAACCCCCGACAAAAACTCTGCACGACGAACAAATCCGGCAACATCGAAGCTATCCAAACGAACGTGACCACCGTGATCCACATAAAAAATAGGATTCCCGATGACGTTAGGCGACGAAGGTATATAATAACTTTGGTAAATAGGAACAAGACGTGGCACAGCGTCCAAAATAGTTTGAATGGATTGAGCCGCATCTTTCGGAAGTGGGCCCCAGGAAGGATGCCAGAAACGGTTATTGGAGACAGTACGAAGGATGGAAGAGAGTGGTAGGTCGAGAAGAATTCGAAGCTGTTGTTGTGAAGCGGAACGCCAGTTGGGAAAACCGGGAGAGATTGGTAGACCTTGTTGGAGGATTAAACGAAGGTCTGGTGGAAATGTGAAGTTGAATTTAGATTCCAGTGATGAGAATTCTGTGTCAGATAGTCCTTGTTCGATTACAACATTGGAGGATTTCATGCGTTGTATGAGATCGTTAGCGTATGATTCAAATGAGAAGATTATTCGTTTGGGTCTTGGTGGTTTTGAATTTGGTTTTGGTTTTGTTCTTCGGATCTCTTCTTCTTCCTTTGTAACGCTGCTCATTCTCAGATTTGTTGTTGTATTGCGTTATTTACGTAGTTATCTCATCACTACTATGCGTACTCAGAATAAGATTTAGATATAGAGAGAGAATGAAAGGGACACTTTGACTCTATTTTTAATTATTTAATGTTATTCTTTTTCAACTATTTAATACTATTACTTTAATATACTTTTATTTAATTCAAAAAAATCTACTATTTTTTAATAGATTTAATTTGCGTTATTGACCGATTTAATAAATTTGAAATATGTTTTATGTAAAATATATATATTAAAAAAATGTCATTTTAGTTCCATTTGAATTGTGTTCTTTGATTTTTATTTCAATTTAATCCTCATTTAAATAATTTTATTTAAAGTTATAATCTTCTTTAATCAATTAAATGATAATTTTAAAATAAATATCTACACCGTTAATTAATTAAAGAATAATTAAAGCCATTTAATGTACAAAAAAATAAAATAAAAACATAATAAATTTTGATGTAACTTTTTTCTTTTAACTTTACTTTGCAAATTATATAAATTTTTGTAACTTCTATTATTTTATGGATAAAAGCAAATAGACCAGTACATTAATACCCATTTTATACATTAATATTAATATTATTATATGAAGACTCCTTATTTTGAATGGGATTTTTTTGACAAATTTACCTTTAATAATTTAGTTTTTTCAAATTAAATTTAAATTAATACCATAAATTATATGAAACTTGTTAAATTTAATTTTTTTTCTCTTCATTTTATATGTTTTCTGATTTTGTCCCTATCTTATAATTGATCTTCCTTTTCATGAGAATTGTGATTGTAATGTGTAAATAAGGTTTCTAGGCTTTTTTTTCCTAATAATTAATTACGTCTCTATTTTGAAAATCTCACATTTTTGTTTTAGGAAATAATGTCAATAGAGAAAGGATATATTCTCATATATAATATAGTAGAATGTCCATCCATGGCTTTTTTTAAATTAAATGAATCAGATGATCCCATTCTTCTCGATAAAGAATGGTCTTATAATTTGTACCAAAAAATAAAAAAGATTGACCATATGAATTCTTATAATTGGGCGGAGGAGAAGATAGAAATATACTCAGCTACAGTTTGGTCACTTGGGTAATTTAAGAATAAAAAAATAAGCTAGGCAGAAAAAGGATATATATTTTTAAAATATAATTAATATCACTATAATTATTTGAATATGAGATTATATCCTCTTTATTTATATAAAGTATAATATATAATAGATTATTTTAAAAAAATAAGTAGAATGAAATTCTTCATAAAAATAAATGTTGATTTTAATTTTGTCATAACAATGGATCACGGGATCTGTAAGAATAAAGACGAGAGATAATCTATTTGTGGTTGGAAATAGAGATGGAGATAGGAGAAATGTTGAAAGAGAGAGTACGGATGAAAATTACACTATCTTTTTATTCATATGTTAAAGAGAGGTGATTTAAGACTATCTTTCACTTTATAATCATACATTCAATCGTTTTTTTAATTTATTTTATCTAAATAAGTTGTTTCAAAATAAATTTAGTTTTTCTTTTGTACTTTGTTGTTATGATTTTGTCATTTGAGTACAACGTTTTTTCTATTTTTCCGTCTTTGTACAACGTTTTTTATTTTCCTAGTTTGGTGCGATGTTTCGATTTGGTTTAGATTGACAAAGTAATTTGATTGATTACAAATTTCAATCAAAGACTTTGGTGTCGTCAATGCTACATATTCAGAGATATAGATATTTATGACACAAATTTTATTATATTTGTAAGCACGCTGTTGTGTTGTTTTATGCTATGATGCTGTTTTATATTCTTTAGCAACAAATTTGAAATTATATTGTATTAAAGTATTCTACCATTTGAATCAATAAATATAATTTTTTTCAATAAATAAATAGTTATTTAAAAATTAATAACATCATATAATATATTTAAATTTTAGAAAAAATTAACAAAATTTAAATTCAATTGAATAAATTATTTCAAATTTTCAAAATAGGTTTAATGTAATTTAAAGATCTAAAATTTTAAATTTTTAAAAAACTTAGAATTTAATTCAATATAGTATCGTACAGTATGTTGGTTTTTTAAATAATAAATAGACTTCTAAATATCCCTAAGGTCTACCTATTTATGTGCAAATATTTTTCCTATTTCATTTGGACAGCAAAAAAATAGACTACTAAAAAAAATTAATATTATTTATTAAAAAAAAAAAGTTTAGCTTGACATCGACCTAATGTAGACAAAGTCATAGCAATTGTTAATTGATGCGACAAAGTCATAGACAAAAAAACCTGTTAGCATAATTGAGTAATTCAAATCATAAAGTGCAAAAAATGGAATCCCTTGATTGGTATGGCAAAATATTAGTAATGAAAATTTACCAAAAATTCTAGGTAACCCACCTAGCTAGAAGATTATCACAATTGAACATAGTGGTCCCATAATCCAACAAATCTATTGTTAGGAAACTAGATGCAAGTAACTTCTCCTAAAAGTACTATTAACAATTGTTAAGTAGATGCATAACTTTTCAAAATTGAAAAACTTGCTTTGGCAATATTCATCTTTTGTTACACCAATCTCTTAGGCAGCAGAACAAGTGTCTTCATCATCTCTCACTTCTTCCTCATTTTCATCTTCATGCTCTTTTGAAGCACCCTCTTCATTTGCAACATTTGGTATGAAACTACGTTTATAGAATACATTTTTATTGACTAAACTTAACACAGGCCTAGTAGGGTATGGAGAAGGAGTTCCATAAATCTTCCCAGAATTCCGCAAATGTTGTGCGTAAAACTGCAAATTACATTGATCTGGAACACCCATGCTCAACCCTTTATCTGGCTTTGATGGTTCAAAATTAACGTAAGGTCCCAAACTGGGTCCTCCATGACTTCCCTGATTAACTTGGCCTCCGCATGCAGTAGAAGGAAATGTTCTTTCTTTAAGGATAACTTTTTCAAAGATGGGTTCTTTAGACTTAAACTGAGGCTTACTCGGTGCGGGGCTTTTCCCAATAGCTCGAGATTGAGACTCGTGTGGTGCATCTGTTGAAGGTATTGACAGCTTACGTGGCCTCCCTCTCTTTCGTGGTTGTTCTGTTCTGACCGGGATAGTCTCCACAGTTTCATTGGTAGGCTTTTCCGCTTGATGTTTGAGTGATAAAAATTCTATCCTCACAGCTTCATCGACGGACCTTTCTGCTCTATGTTCGAGTGGTGAAACTTCTTTCCTTACAGTTTCATTGGTAGACTTTTCCGCTTTAAGTTTGAGTGATGAAAGTTCTTCTTCAATCTTAGTTAGTCGATAGTTGTAATTCGAAACTTCATCTTGCAATCTACTTACCGTATTCCGGAGCTGAAAATTCTTCATTAACTGCAAGAGTAAACTTGTTCATATTTCTAATCAAGGTACAAGAAACCATAATGAGCATAACTTGATTATGAGACTTGGCAAAAAAGGTATTGACCTGCTCTTCCCAAAGTTTCTTGTGCTTCGGAGAAAGATTTTCATGTTGTTTGATGTTTTCTATTTGCAAGGAACTCTCTCCAGGTATGTTAGGAGTTTCTGAAGAAAAGCTAGAGGTTCCAACAAAATTGGGAACATAAGGATGCTGTAATTGATGCATCTGAGCCAAATGAACAGATTGATTCCAAGCAGCTGCAAACGAGGTCTCAAACTTTATATCTTAAAGTTACATACGTGTTTATGTTTATTTTACACAGTTGAGTAACCCACAAAAATGTATAACAATATAAAATGATGCATCAGCTAGTACAGATCACAGTGTTCAAATACATATACTATACATTGAATTCAAATATTCTCCACTAGTTACAATAGAAAAATGACAGGAAAGAACTCCTATTTCCATAACAAAACTTGGCCTATGTTTGGTTACATGTTTGTGACTCCTATAATCACATTTGGGTTATGTTTGGGTTAGTCTAACGACAATAAATGATTAAGTTTGGCTTCCAACTTTAGAATTGATTGATTCTGGTCCCAAAATAAATTTTATTAATATTGCTAATTTATGCGGTAACCAGAGTCAATTCTCAAATTTATTGACATATATACACACACAAAAGCAATTCTAATCTAAACATAAATAAATAACTTTGAGTTTACTCACTTTGAACTAAAATCAATTTAAAAAACACAATTCAATCAAGATCAATTTTGTCACCTCAAAACCAAACATACACACACCTATAAAATTGTATAAAGAAATTCTGGAAAAGTAGCTTACAAACCTGGATAGCAAGAATATGTGTATCCAATGGTCTGGGTTGTTGAGGAACTACCTCCTCCATGTACAGCAGGAGCAACCACTTGAGGCATCCAAAAGGGAAATGGTGAGTGTGCAAATGCATGACCTTGTTGTGGATGTGGTAACGGCGGCGGCGGTTGTTGTTGCTGATTTGAGTTAGGCACATTGTCGTTTGAAGTACTAAAGTTGGTACTATTAATGTCAATAGTCATCCTTGTCGCAGCTTTGTCTCGTGTGTTCTGTTAATCATCACCATATTCATATTAATCTTAATTAATACTACACAAAAATGGGTGGTTAAACTATTCAATTTGATTAAACTATTGAAATTGCAATATACAAAATTTTGATGCTTTTGCATTTATGATTGAACCCTTACATTTGATGACAAAATAACCTCCAAGAAGAAAATTAAAATACAGAATATTGATCTAATTAAGGAATGTGTTGTTGAAACCACAAAAGATTGAGAGAGAAAAAAAAGGATTTAAAACCTGGGGTTGAAGAAATGGGGGATTGTTATCCATGTTGTTGAAGAACAATGAGTTGTTTGATTGATTAAGAAGTGTTGCAAGTAGAAGCTAGAATGAAGGGATGGGTATTAGATGGAAAATGAAGAGGCTTCTCTCATGCATTCTTCAATCGTCTCTAGAGTACTGAACAATCTTTTGTACCAAAAACAAAAAGAGTACTGAACAATTTTTGTTTGTGTTCGCTGACCAAATCATATAATAGACGAAAAACGAAGTGTGGTGTAGAAACTAGAAAGTGTACTTGATTTGAATGTTGTGTGACTTTTGGAGCGCGTAGAAACACACGGCTAGCTATCTTCTTTGTTTTATTTCTTTTTAAGACGGAGATTATAATTGATTTTAATTAAAAATTATTTAAATTTTAGATGATTTATGTTTTGATATATTTAAGTAAAAGTAAATTAAATAATAAATTTTAATATAAAAATAATTTATAGATTGATAATATCTAAACATATTAAAATTAATTTTGTATTTTTAAAATTAATTTTTATTTCTTCAAAGTGGATATATTAATTTTCCATAACTAAAATAATTTTTTTAGTTTATTATAAAAAGAAATTAGAATAATTTTGCCTTTGAATAACTATTTAATCATATGCGAACTTTAATAGTATTTAGATAAGATGATTTAAGTCTCTTTTAATTTAACTAAAAATTCAGAGGTTAAATTCTATTACATTAATAATTTTGTCTTTTATTCTATTCTAGTCCTATTTGACTTGAAGGATTGGAAGATAGTCAATTTACAACAAACAAATATATGTGAATTAGTGATATGGACACTTAAGACATTATCGGCCTTAGTTAACTTAAATATGTGACATTTTATAAAAACTTAAATGACACTTTAGTCTTTCCCATAAAAAAAGAAAAATATTAATTTAGTTCCTGCAAAATAAAATATATTGATTTAAATAAGTGATATACATACTTGTATTTTAAATGTAATAAATTAATTCATTAAATTCGTTAGTTTCTCAACGATATTAAAATTCATTTAAAATGTCTTTAAACTTTACCTTAATTAACAAATAATTAGGTTGGATTTTGAATTCAAACTCGAGATTTTATAATTGTATGATTTAATTTAATATTTCTTCTTAGATTAAAAAAAAACCATCTACATTAATTTGACTTGATAGTGTTTAATTTGTAAATCTATATTAAAAATATTATATATATATATATATATATATATATATATCATTTAATATATATTTTTATTATTATTTATCATGAGATTTTGTTAAAGTCGGCATTTTAAAACTTTGTATTTTTGTAGGTTTTATTGTCAATTTCAGCTTTAAGCTACTTCATTATTTCTTGTTAGAAAACCAATGGTTCATGAGGAAAAGATAGAGGAAAAAACACTTCCTTTACTTAAGCAATTACATGCTTGTGTTTAAGAAAACAAATTATCTCAAGAAAGAATAGATGTTATTTAAGAATTAAGACAATATACCCTGCCAAATTTTAGGTTATATCAATACTAATGATAGTATGTCGATCTTTCAGAAACAACTACGTATAAAATGTAGGAATTATTATAATTAGATAGATTAAGTTGTATTTTCTCAGTCTCACAATAAATATCATTTTTATAAAAATAATTTGTATTAAAATAAATGTCAGTTTTCAAATTTTAATGCAACTTTTTTTATACACTATCATTCAATAATTCTTATGTGTATAACTTACAAAATATTATTGTACTTACATTAATAATAGTAAAAAAACTCATCGATAATTAAGATGAGTAATTTGTTAAAATGAATTATCTATTTTTTCTAATTATTATATTATTATATGTTTAGTACTTGTGAAAAAACTTTAAGCGTAATTTATTGTGATAGAGGAAATAGTTTACATTCTTTTTTATGGATGAAGCTTAACTCCCCATCTATACAAGAAGATTTACATACAGTGAGAGTTTATTCGATCACTAATAAAAGCAATTTAATTCCTCAATGAAAGATATATTGAAAACTTCCTTCAAAATTTGAAAGTTTTCCATCATACAAACTAGAGATCTTGAAAAGCCCAATTGAATTTCATGACTTGGGTCGAGCCAATTTATGGTCTTTGAGCAATTCAACCACCCTTCTCATTGAAGGTCTACTAATTGGAAATGCTGAGGTGCAAAGTAGAGCCACATTCAACACCTTCTCAACATCTTCATAATGACAAGTATCTAAGTTCAATCTTGGGTCCACAATCTTGGTCCAAGTAATACAATCTCCATGAGATGATGATAAAGCAGTCTCAGTGACCCACTTCACAATATCTTTGTTCTCACCAAAACTAGAGTCATTTGGCCTCTTCCCAGTGATCAATTCCATCAGCACAACACCAAAACTATACACATCACTCTTCTCAGTCACTTTCAATGTATAAGCATACTCTGCAATTACATCAATTACGTACATATTAGTACCAATCAAGTTCTCCAAACAATAAGTCCTAACATTACCATAAATTTTGGATTACAAATAATGAGTCCTAACATCCAGAGATGCTAATACATATATTTTCTATACCTTGGTCGAAACCAAATGATATCAACAACACCAAGATTTGTGTAATGTTGTGATTAATTTAAACCGTGACACAACATTTATATGTAATAGTTGAAATCACGAAATCTTTATTGCAACAGTAGCAGTTGAAATATCTTATTAAAAATTTATTCTAAATAGATCAGATTTTAAACTACTATTTTTTATTATAAATGATGAAATAGTTAATAAAACTGACCTGGAGCTATGTAGCCATATGATCCGGCAACTCTAGACATAGCACATTCAGTTCCCTCACGCATCAATGTCTTAGCAATTCCAAAATCAGCCAGACAAGGCACAAAATCATGATCAAGTAATATGTTATTACTCTTTACATCCCTATGAACAATAGCAGGAACACAATCATGGTGTAAATAAGCCAACCCTTGAGAAGCACCCAAAGCAATTCCAAATCTCTTAGACCAATCCATTAACACCCCTCCAAACTTCTCCTCATGCAATACATCACCCAAACTACCATTCTCCATATACTCATAAACCAATATTCTAAAATCATCACCACTACAACAAAACAACAGTTTCACTATATTAGCATGTCTAATTCTACCCAATGTTTCAATCTCTGATTTAAATGCTGATTCAGTATCTTGTTTATTTTTACCACCACCCCAAAGCTTTTTTACCGCAACTATCTGACCCGTTTTCACTTTCACCTTATAAACCTGACCCGAACTCCCTCTTCCAATCAAATTCTCGTTTGTTAAAAAAGGAACAATATCTTCCTCATTGAACCCAACTCTCTGAAACGCGGTTGTCATAAAAGCCCGTTTCGATTTTCCAACTAAAGTACCCGACTTTCTCTTCAAAAACCACAAAATACACACAAAAAGTAGAACAACAGAAAAAGTTAAAACGATTATAGCAACAATGGAAAAGGGTTTGTGATTTGAACAACGAGGAAGGGTTTTCATAACGGGGCTACATAAACCCGGGTTACCCATTAAACCCGATAAATAAACTTGATGGTTAAAACCCGAAGGAACTTCACCGTACAATTTGTTATCAGAAACGTTGAATTGATTCAACGTTAAATTCGTTAACTCCACCGGAATTTTTCCCGTTAAATAATTAACGGCGAGATCAAGGTATATTAAGTCAGGTAAATTACCAAGTTCACGTGGAATTGAACCGGTGAACCGGTTATGCGAAAGGTTTAACTCCGTTAACTCGGTCCATGATGTTACGTTACCGGGAATCTCGCCGATGAACATGTTTTCCTGCATTTTAAGTTTCTGCAACTTTTTCAAACCGGTTATGCAGGTTGGAACTTCACCGGTAAACCGGTTGTTTCCGATGTCAATTTCAACTAGCCGAATAAGTTCGCAGACTTCATTCGGAAACTGACCGGTAAACCGGTTACCGGCTAAAAGCAGTTTTGTGATTCCTTTGGCTTTGGAAATTGAACTTGAGATTGAACCTTGAAACTTGTTGTGTTCCATTTTCAGAAAATAAACATTTGGAAGGTTCCAGAAACTCGGTGAAACTGAACCAGAGAGTTCGTTGTTTTCAATTCTTACGTATTTGAGAGAATCACATTCGCTATATTCATCATGCAGAGGACCAGAAAATCGGTTTCTGAATGTGATGAGTCGCTGAAGAGTTTTTCTTTGGCATAGAAACTTTGGTAACTCTCCAATGAAGTTATTAGTTGAAACATCGATTTCTATTAACGCAGAGTTTTTTCCGAGATCTTGTGGAAGTTTTCCTGAGAAGCTGTTGTTGTAAAGATTCAGATGCTGCAAATTTTGATTTGAAGCTAAAATTTGTGGAACTTCACCGCTGAGAAAATTGTCGTTTAAGTTGAGAACAGAGAGATTCATTGAAGCGATTTGTTCTGGAAAATTTCCGGTGAGAGCGTTCTGAGAGAGGTCTAAGAGAAACAAACTTGTGAGGTTTTTTAAACCTTTTGGAATTTCACCGGAAAGATTGTTATCAAATAGTTCAATTTTTTGTATGGTTTTCAAGCTTGAAATGGTTTCTGGGATTTTACCAGACAAAGAGTTTTGTGACAAATCGAAGTTTTTGATGGAAATAAGACTGAAAATTGTGTCTGGTATGTTTCCTATGAGGTTTATTTTGGATAAATAGAGAAATTCTAGCTTCGTAAGGTTTCCTATTTCAGAAGGTAAAGGTGAAGGTTTCATTGTTTCTGTGTAAGCTAGTTCAAACCGAGTTAACTCACTGAGGTTACTTAAAAACGGAGGAATTGCTCCGGTGAAAAGGTTACCAGACAAAATCAGAACTTTCAGTAGTGGAAACCGGCCGAAACTCACCGGAATGTCGCCGGTGAAGTTGTTCAATGAGAGGTCAAGTGTTCTTAGTTCAAAGATTTCTGATGGAAACTCCGGTAACGTTCCGACGAATAAGTTGTCGGAGAGGTTTAAGAAACGAAGATTAGAACAGGGTAGTATGGAATGTGAGGAAAGAACATTGCCGAGAAAATTGGTTCCAAGTGAAAGGTTTTGGAGAGTTGGAATGTGACAAAAACCAGAGGGGAAATCGCCGTAGATACCGAACTCGGTGAGGTCGATTGTTACAACTGATTTGTTTCGTGAATCGCAGGTTATGCCTGTCCAGTTACAAGGATTGTGTTGTGTGTTTGGTAACCAGTCTTTGAGACTCTTGTTTTGATCATCGATTTGAGTGTTCTTCACTTGCAGAAGAATTTCATAGTCTCTTGAAATTGAAAAGGTGGTTCCATTTGAATACATGAGTAAAGATAGTAGTAAAAATGGAAGAATGAGTTTTTCTTTTTCCATGTTGTTCAATTTTGGTAGTGGAGGATGAGAATGGTACTGAAGTTATATTGTAGGAGAAGTTGGTATAGTTTGGTATGAGTCATACACTTTCTAGTGCTTTTTCTCGTGAAGCATGGAGATGGATCCTTTTATTCATGCATGAAGATGGGGACAGTTAGTTTGGTTTGGTATGGTTCACTTTTTGTTGTTGAAGGTATTACAAAGTGTGTTGTTTTTTTGAGATTATTACGAGGGAGAAAAAAGTGTGTATTCAATGCTTCAGCGGTTTTGATATTGATGGGTGGAGTGGGAGGGGGAGGGAAACGTGGTTTTGCATTTGGAGTATTTTGAAAAAAGCAAGTTTACTTTTAAGCAATGAGAATTTTGCATGAGAAACCAGAAAGGGAGAACAAGACAGAGACATAGGATTGCATTATACTACTACTTCCAGAAGAAGAATCATTCTTGAAGATTGGTTTGTGGTAGATTAGATTACAATTTAGAGTTTTGGACTAGCTATGATATTTTTGTAGTAAAGATTAATTAGAGGTGTGAAACAATTAGAAGATGATTCGATGAATAAGTTGACTATGTTTTGTGTGGTTCAATTTGAAATCTGGGTGAGAACCAATACTCTTTACTCTTATTGTCTATTAGTTGAAGTATATTATATATAGAAGAATAAAAAAGAGAAAAACGAGGTGTTGTTTTTGTGTTTTGTGTAATAGAGCCTTATAGCTTAGGTAAAGAGAATATGGAATGCCCCATACTTAAAAAGGAAAATGACATTTATGTACTGTAATCTACTAATTTCCAACCACTAAAATGTAGTGCGAGAATATATATATTTTTTGAAAGAAAGAAAAGTTAGTAATGGTTGGGAAGAATATGTTCCTCTGGCTCTGCTTTGCCGTGAAGAATCAGGTGTCTCGTCTCTTCTCTTTACATTGTTCCTGAGGGTTAATTTAAATTAAACAAATACTAATCAAATGAACGCCATTCCCTCCCCTTTGCTGGTCATTTTTCTTTATATTCAAGGACAATATAGAAAATATCTCACTCACACCTATATACATATACTCTATATTTAAAATATAAATAAATGAAAAGTGATCTGATATATGATAGTAAAATATAGAGAGAGAAAAAAAAATAAGATAGTGAGTAAATGTTTGAAAATTTGGGATCTCTATAGATCATTATTAGGCATTGCAGCAAGGTTGAGTCGGATATAGATTTTGCCTCCTTCATTTTTGCATTTGATTTATTGGGGAAAATTTGCACTCGTTTCATAGTGTATGTGAAATTTAGGTCTCATCTTCGTTCACAACAGAGTTCGAGTTTTTCCACCCGCACCTATTTATATATATATAAAATTATAAATTTAAAAGTTATATCTATTATAATTAATATAATAAAATAATAATTATTAGATAATAATAAAATAAAAAATTTGTTTTTTATAGAATAAGATTATCATTTTTAATATTTAAAAAAATATTAAGTATATTTAATATACAAATGTATAGAAAATTCAAAATTTATTATAATATTGTTTGCGGGGTGGATATCATCACCCTAAACCTCTTTCCGCCTCCGAAAATTAATTTCAGAGAAAATTCGCACTCGCACTCAATCAAAGCAAGTTTTATCCGCCCAAATCAAACGGGTTTGAGTGGATATCCACATGGACTATTTTGTCATCCCTAATAATTACTCGATAAATATATATTTTTTGAAATAAAATATAAATAAAAATGATAGTAAAAAATTGATGTATTTAATTAAAAAATTAGCATAAATACATCAATTTTTTAACTATCATTTTTGTTTATATTTTCTTGTAGATGATGTATATATACATTTTTTGTAATTGAGATCTGAGGGAGTGTATACTTGGTGACAAAATTTAATAAAAATTAGCTTAAATATCCTATTGAACTTTTATCTTTAAGGTAATATTTGATTAGTTATTTATCTTTATTTTGATTTATTTTGGTAATTTATCTTTTTATAAGTTATATATTTTAATCATTTCAATAAAAAGTTATAACAACATTCAGTCTTTGAAATTTCTTTTAACAATTGTCAATATGTATCTAATATATTATTATTTTTTTAAATATTCATTTAACTCAATAATAAATTTGTCCTTAAAAAAAAATATTGCATGTTTTGAAACATATATAAACTCTTTGATATGAATGACATTTATCAAACTTTAGTGCATTTTCACATCATCCTTTAATATTGCACAATAAATTTATACAATTGATTCATAATTCATGATAATAAATATATACAGTTGTTTAAAAAAGTTAAGAAAAAAAAATACTATCTATAAAAGATAAATATCCTAAATAAATAAAAAATAAAATGTATATTAACTAAAAGATAAAATATTAAAATTATATTTAAGTAATAAAAATATGTTAAAAAAAAATTATTTTTCCGCATATGTTTCTGGCTAAAAATAATTGAAAGATTTCGTATACACTAAAGGAAAAGCCTAAAATTGAGAGAGGCCATTTAGCTAATAGCTTAAGTATTTTGCACTCTACGTGGATATCACACCAGTGCTATCTATGTAAGAGAAATCATTTAGCTCAAAATAATTTGACAATCGAATGAGAGTTCTTAAGAATCATTTTGACATTAGATATGATTATTTTGTTAGACTATTTGGAAAAGGTAAGTATTTTTATCTTCTTTTATGTATCTCCCTCTCTATCTCCATCAGTATCTCTCTGTTTTTTTTTTTTCTTTATCTCTTCTCTTTCGTTCTAATTTTTCTTCTCTTTTTATTTATCCTATCCATCAAAATAGTCAATTATTTATGTACTCCCTCTAATCATTACAAATAATATAATAACTCAATTAATTAAAAAAAGTTATATAAATATATTTTAAATTTTAAATTATGGAATTGATAGTAATCAAGTCTTTATATTAATAATACACAATGTAATCCAGATCAGAACTTGCCCTATGATAAAATGTGGATGTTCCCAACTCTTTTGAAACAACATTGAAATTACTCCAATAAAGCCATAAGAATCTAACCATGCTTTTTATGTGGACCCTTTAGCAACAAATACATTATCTACAAAATAATGAACCGTATAGATGATAAATGCATTTGTTGACTTTCCTGTTGTACTACTACTAGTACTCACTGATTATTACACTTTGTCGGTGACCTTTCCCATTGAACTTGACAAGGTGAACTAGTAATTGCAAGTTGGGGAAAAACATAGTGCATCATTGGGTTATTGAACCTTTACGCGTCATGAAGCAGTAGTTTTAAATTTTTGCATAAAACAACCTTTTTTTTCAGAACAAAAAGGAAGAATTAGTTGAGCTAATTCAGCCATTTAGTTTATGATGTGATTCTTAATTGTGATTGCTAGTAATTTAAAAAGGAGTATAAGCTATCAAATTAATTCAATGTTGCCACATCAATGAAACCTATTTCAACAAAAGAAGACACAATGGTCTTCTATTTAAGGCACTACTTTGTTGACTTGGATATCAAAGATTGAGAATATTTATTGGCATTTAGTCATGGGATTGGACCATTTAGTCTATTCATAGTCCAAAATTAAATGATTTGTAGCACTTTATCTTTTTCTAGAATTATGTTTGTGACATAAAACTAGCAGCACAGTATAATTGACTTGTTTTCTTTTGTGTGTGCTCATTTTCTCTTCGAATTAATTGAAATAGCCATGCTTTCGGCCCTATTAACTCTATAAGGACAATTAGATAAGAGGGGACTCACATTCTCCTTATTCAAAAAATTTCAATGTATTTCATTTGATTTAATTTTGATTGTTGAGGTTATGGATTCAATTGCACTTCACATGTAAATTCAATATTATAGATTTTAAAGTTTCTGCAACGGTATTACAATCGCAACTTAAGCTGCATTGATCACATTTTTTTGTAGCATAAAAGTTCACAACGTAACTGCAACTACAATTTAAAATCATGTCTAAATCACATTTTTATTTGTTATATCCCTAATGACTTTTGTCAAGCTTCGACCCAAAAATTGAATTTGCGTAAATATTGTTTGGTGCTCAAGTCACATTGTTGAAGTATTGTCCTCTTCGGGGTATTGTGCATAAACACTTGTAATTTTGTCCTTAATAAAAGACGCATCAACCGATAAAAACGTGTGAATATTATTTATAAACTACTTTTACCTTTGATTTTTAAATAATGTGATACTTTTTTTTGTACATGAATAGTATCCATCGGTCAAGGCTAGGGACTAATGGATCTATAAGTCCTCGTGCCTGATTTCGATCATTCTACTCCACAAACGACACCATTATGCTGACCTTAAACAATATTTTTGAAGTAGTATGTGTTTAAGTCTTGTATGTTGATGTTTTCCGTTTTATCTTTAATAATAAAAGACACATCGATAGATGGATAAATTACATGTTATCTCTCAATTCTCAAATGAATATATAAGAATTTTTTGTGTACTAAAACAAATCTCATGTAATATTTTATGACAATATTTGAAACAACCTTGATACCAATATTTTTAGTTAGATAACATGAATAGTACCTTTGTGCAATGTGGTCCATTAAAACGGTGATTTGTTGTAGTGATTTTGCAAAAACGGAAGTACGTTGAGAAAGATATGAAAGAGAGAAGCTGTTTTTCTTGATTGGTTGATTAATGAAAACAAAGTCTTATTATATGTCTTCACAAAATTTAGCTATTTTTCTACTCTTCTAATTCTAACGGGCCCCTTACCTTTTCTCTTATTTGTTGTTTTCCGAAGAAAGAGCCCAAAGAGATGGGCTCTTTTTCTTTTTCCACCATTGTCCATAGTCTCTCAGCAAAACACAACTACACTACACTACAATACAATGCTTCAATAGCACAAATAATCATAGCCGAAAATGGTGCTAAAATGTTTTTCAAAATGGTGATCACAACACATACTTTCTACTTTAAAATATGAATTAAACTAAATTAATTAAATTATTTGAATAATTAAAATTTATAATTTAATTATATCCAACTAATAAATCCTCCAATGTTAATTTAATTAGATAAACTTAGTTGATTTAATATTATTATTTTAAAAATATGTAATGGAAATAAAATAGTTAAGCATTTGATTTAATTTCTTATAGAAAATCAAACAATATAAACTAATATACTAATTATGAAAGTAGTATATTAGTTTCAAAAACTAATCTTTTTAATATGTGTAAAATTGTCTAATGTAACAATAATTGTGGAATAGATAATTAGATGCAAGTATTGGATCAAATACAATTGACTTTTTTACTTATGTACTCCATCTGTTGAATAATTTAATCATTTAACACAAATAAAAAAATATAAATAAAATAAAAAGAATTATAATTTTATTAAATTAACTTTATTAATTATTGACGTATTCATTAATACTATTAATATAAAATAAAATATAGTAAATTAAGATTAATACATATAATATTAATTAGATGACACAATTAAAAAATAATAATTAATTATATAATAAAAACTCTTAAAAAATAATTTATTTTTGGGATAATTTTTTATTTTTTTATTTTTATAAATGAATTCATGGTAAGACCGAGGGAGTATATCTTATTATAAGTGGTTTGCGCGATGAAATGCATGTCCTTTAACTCTTTCGAAATTATTTCCTTATTACTTCATTGTTTCTAAATTTTAGTTATTTTACACTTGAAGGCATATATTAAAAATTAGTTTAGTTGTTTTTACCTTTCATTTATTAACTAAAAACAAAATTCATTTAATACATATTTTTAGAATTTTAAGAGTATAAACAAAAATATCATTAATTACATATTAAATTTTTAAAAGAATTAAAGTCGTGAGATAAGAATAAAATATTTAAAGAATCAAAGATCAGAATAGATAAAGTAAGATTTAAAAAATATGATACATCTAGTTTTACATCATTATTTGTCATATCACTCAAATCTTTATTTTAAAATGATACTACATTTAAAATGAAATTGAATTTAGTGTAGTGAAATAAATCATACATCCACACATTTAGATTATCATTAATTTTTCTATTAAAATTGAAAAAACCTAAAAAAAGAAAAATATTTTATTATTAAAATATTTAACTTAAATTTAAATTGTCCTATTTTAGTTGAATTATCGCTAATATTTTATCACATGAATGCAACAATCTATAACAAAAAGGAATTTAAATTATTTAAAATGAAGTATATTCATATATTGTATAAAAATGTAAAATTAATTTAGACCTTTTTGTACTCAAATAAATTGGTCATTAAGCTCAATTTTTTGTTTGTAATATTTATTTTTAATTATTTATCCATCCATCAACTTTCACATAAAAAAGTGTATCTTTTCATATTTTGTATGGGAAAAATACGAGATTGAAAATTGTAATAAGGAGTCAATTTTCATTTTTCACGCTTCCCAATTCGTCCGAAGACACCCACACCGATCATCAATATTTTCTCCATACTCTATGTAAGAAATTGAGATCAATCCTCACAAAAGATTACATTGAAATTAATTCAATCCATATATAAAAATATTCATATATTCGAAAGGAGCCACACCACACCACACCACACTACGCCACGCCAATAACAACTACCGATATCATCTTCCTCGTTCCCAATTGCGAAAATAGAGAAACTGATTATGGAGCCAAATTCAAATGAACGAATTGCAAGAATCGCCGCCCACATCCACCCTCCCAATATCAAGGTTTGTTTCATCATCACTTTCCGTTGGATCAACAATTTCACTGTTTTTAGATTCATGATGTGTATGATTCTGTCTTATTATGTTATTATTTGAACAATTCAGGAACATGCTAGTTCTTCTTTGACAAGTTTCAATTGCCGTGCCAAAGGTGGATCTCCCGGATTCAAAGTTGCAATTTTGGGTTCTTCTGGTGGCATAGGACAACCACTTTCTATGCTGATGAAGATGAATCCGTTGGTTTCAGTTCTTCACCTCTATGATGTTGTTAACACACCTGGTGTCACTTCTGATATCAGTCACATGGATACTTCTGCTGTTGTTAGTTCCCAACTCTTCCTTTTTCCTCAATTTACAATTTTGTTTTCAGATTAATACAAACAAAACCTAGATACATGTATTTTATTTATGGGAAATGCTATCACTTGTTAAGAATCTAAATGTCGAAAAAAAATATTGAAAGTTGTGTAATTCATACTTTAAAATTGTGAAAAGTAATATTTTTCCTTCAAAACTTGTTTTTTATGTTCTTTTTTGTTGCTTAACAGGTGCCCTTTCCGTGCTTAATAAGTACCCTCACCCTTTATTTATTTATTGTCCTGAATTTCATATAAATTTATAAACTTGGTCACTCAATTCTTGTGAGTCTATTAAGCTTTTGCATACATGTTTGTTTGCAAGTTGAATTTTGGAAAGCTGTGCCTATATTTTAATATATATTTGATATTTTAAAATTTTGAAAGAACAACATGATAAATAAACATATAATATCATGTTGTTCTTTTAATTTTTTAAAATATCAAATATAAACTTAACTCTCCAAAAACCAACTCGCAAACACCCTAATTAAGAAATTCAATGGTTAGAAGAAAGAGAATAGTGACTTTACCGAATTATCCTTATTAACTATTGGTTGGTCTTCCACTATCATGAATGTAAAGTGAAGTTGATGCTTTGGAAGTAGTGCACATAGTAAGAATTGGGGGTTACAATTGAAAAAAATAATTAAATTTACATTGAAAATTACACTCATTTTGAAACAATTGTTTTCTTTCTAAATCGACACACACTCGTTATGAAACGGAGGAAGTACTATATAGTACTGACACTTTAGATCAAAGGCGTGTCTGGTGTTCGACACATGAGACTTATACATGTGGTTACATTCAATCACTTTTATTTTCTCAAATTATTCTACGAATCTAGGTGTCTGTGTCAGAATTATGTCTAGTGTTCGTATCTGTATTAGTGCTTAATAGGATTTGTACAAACTTGTAAAAGTGTTATATTATAATTACATGTTTAATCATAGAGAAGGTCTAGGTTTGTAAAATTAACCTTTTCTTTTCTTCTATGACTAAGAAGATTTTGGTATTTAGATTAGAGGATTTTTGGGGCAAAAGCAGCTTGAGGATGCACTTACAGGTATGGATTTGGTAATCATTCCTGCCAGCGTTCCCCTCAAATCTGGAAGGACAAGAGATGATCTCTTCAATATAAATGCTGGGATTGTTAAAATTCTCTGTGAAGCAATTGCAAAGCACTGTCCTAAGGCGATTGTCAACTTGATAAGCAATCCGGTTAACTCTACTGTCCCTATTGCGGCTGAAGTTTTCAAAAGAGCCGGTACTTATGATCCCAAGAAACTTTTGGGAGTGACAATGCTTGATGTGGTTAGGGCCAATACGTTTGTGGTATGTATGCTACTAATTACTATGTCCTGCTTTTTATAGTTACACATACAGCATAATTAGTTTAGGGAGTGAAGTGAAATTCTCAACTTAAACTGATAAAATCTCCAATCAAAATTCATTTTGTTTCAAGCTTAGGTCAGCTATGCTTATCACTTAGTTAGAACAACGTGTGATTCTATATAGCTAAGAAATTGAATCTTTGGGCAAGTGAAACGGCTTGTCAATTTATAACCCCTTTGTGTATGGAGAACATGTACCGTAGTTATATGAATAAAGTGAGCATATGAGGTGAGAAAGTATGGTGAGCGAAGCTAATCTTGATCGCATAACTACACATTGATGATCAAGCTTGGTTTTACTTTGTTTTGCTAAATTGGTTTTGTATGGTTCTGTTGCAAAGATTCAATCATCCCTTTAGAGAATACTTTCACTTGATACACTTCCTGCGCACACATTGGTCTCATGCTTTCTCATTCATACTCTATGCAAAGAGCAATAATTTATTTTGGACTTGATAATTAATATTGTTGGTTTATAGAATCCTGCTGGTATTCCCCGCAAACCTGGAATGACAAGAGATGATCTCTTCAATATAAATGCTGGGATCGTTAAAACACTCTGTGAAGCCATTGCGAAGAGCTGTCCTAAGGCGATTGTCAACTTGATAAGCAATCCGGTTAACTCTACTGTCCCTATTGCGGCTGAAGTTTTCAAAAGAGCCGGTACTTATGATCCCAAGAAACTTTTGGGAGTGACAATGCTTGATGTGGTTAGGGCCAATACGTTTGTGGTATGTATGCTACTAATTACTATGTCCTGCTTTTTATAGTTACACATACAGCATAATTAGTTTAGGGAGTGAAGTGAAATTCTCAACTTAAACTGATAAAATCTCCAATCAAAATTCATTTTGTTTCAAGCTTAGGTCAGCTATGCTTATCACTTAGTTAGAACAACGTGTGATTCTATATAGCTAAGAAATTGAATCTTTGGGCAAGTGAAACGGCTTGTCAATTTATAACCCCTTTGTGTATGGAGAACATGTACCGTAGTTATATGAATAAAGTGAGCATATGAGGTGAGAAAGTATGGTGAGCGAAGCTAATCTTGATCGCATAACTACACATTGATGATCAAGCTTGGTTTTACTTTGTTTTGCTAAATTGGTTTTGTATGGTTCTGTTGCAAAGATTCAATCATCCCTTTAGAGAATACTTTCACTTGATACACTTCCTGCGCACACATTGGTCTCATGCTTTCTCATTCATACTCTATGCAAAGAGCAATAATTTATTTTGGACTTGATAATTAATATTGTTGGTTTATAGAAAATTAATACAATCTTTAAAATACTTAAGCTGGTAAGGAGGAAAAAATGGTAAGAAGGGGTATTCATGCTGATAGTTTGGAGCACTGGCAAGTAGTTGTGGATGGAGGGAATTCAGCTGTGTTAAATAAGACTATTAGCTGGAAGGACAGGAAGGGTGAGGCAGGGAAGATATTGAGTAGGAAAGCATGACAAGTTTGCAGGTCCCTTGAAGAACATGAAGCATTTTCTTTCAGTTGCAAAATCAGTTCAGAAAATGGAATTCTGATTTTGCGAATGCACTAATTTTATACCTGATTCCAGTTTCTATCACGTCCATTTAATCCTAGTTTTGTCTGCTATATATTTAATATAGTGTATAGTTGCACTTCATTTATTTTCCCTGTTGTGCCTGAAATGCAGGCTGAAGTTCTTGGTCTTGATCCAAGGGATGTTGATGTTCCTGTTGTTGGCGGACATGCCGGAATCACGATTTTACCTCTGCTTTCCCAGGTCTGCACTAAAACTATTTCTAGTTCTTAGTTGTTATAATACTTGATTTTAAATTCTTAATACTGTAATATTCTTAAATTCTTATCTAAAACTGTCACTCAAAATTTAGGTTAAACCACCTTCCTCTTTCACCCCAAAGGAAATCGAGTACTTGACAGATCGCATACAAAACGGTGGAACTGAAGTTGTTGAGGTGAAAATTTACACAATCTACATCTACAAAAGTCTCTGGATTATCTATACAATTGAATTTTGATTTGCACAATGTTGTAATTTTATCTAGGCCAAAGCTGGAGCTGGTTCTGCAACCCTATCAATGGTTAGTATTTTATTTTGAATATATATAGATAGGGAAATGAGAGTGTATTCTGATAAAAGGAATTAATTGACCATAAAATCATAAACCAATGGTCATGGTAACAATTTTGGTCATCCATACATAGTTGTATGGTTAAAGATGGTTCTGAATTGCTTCCTTTTTTGAAACTTCATTTGTGTTTTAGTGTTTGCATAATTTTCATGAGCCTTGTTTTTATATAAAATTTTCATGAGTTCTTAACTATATTGGTTTAAATAAATTTAATGGAATTTTTTTTTTAAAATGCAGGCATACGCTGCCGTTAAATTTGCAGATGCATGTCTTCGTGCCTTGAAAGGAGAGTCTGGCATCATTGAATGTGCATATGTTGCTTCACAGGTAGGAATGCAAAGTTCTGCTTTCCATAAAGAACTTATTAGACCCTTGTTCCTGTTAGTTTTTTAGCAGATTGGGGTATTGTGTTGTTGGTTTTTCTGCTCATAGTCGAAGCTTGAATAAGTACTTTGCTCACGGACTAACAAAGTTTGTCATAGGTGACTGAACTCCCATTCTTTGCATCAAAAGTACGACTTGGCCGTGATGGAGTTGAGGAATTTCTTCCACTTGGTCCCCTAAGTGATTATGAGAGGTATGCAGTAACAGTTGACATTTAAGCAAATGAATTTTCTGTTCATATAGGTAAAACTGAAGCATTACACTTATATATCTACTGATATATTTCAATAGGGAAAGTTTGGAAAAGGCCAAGAAGGAGTTAGCAACAAGCGTGGAGAAGGGCATTTCTTTCACCAGACAATGAGTTGATAGTACTTCCTCAAAATAAGTGGCGGGATTGAACCCTGTCAGATGTGAGATCAAAATTTTCAAATTATTATTTGATATAATTTATAGATATTAGAAATTTAGAACTACTTAATAAAAAGATAGTATTCATTCTACCAAAATAAAAGACAGTATTCACTATTCAATGTATCATCAAATAGCGGACGCATAAAAAGTGTAATAATAATTATTTTTCCATTACAATATAGTGTTTATTTCATCTATTGTACCCAAAAAAAGTCTAGCATTTTCTGAAAGTTAAGTTCAAAATTTTAAGGCCGTGATTGTATTTCTTTTTCCTCCTCTTCATTTATTTACTAAAATTTATCATAGAGGCATAAAGTCTCATTTCATTTCATTTTATTTTCAAACCAAAAAGATAAAAATTAAAAGAAGCCTGACTTGGTAAAAGCCTTTAGGCACTGATCAGTGATCACAGCTCATTCTGTGCTTATCCATTCAGTGTTTATCACTTGCACTATAACAATCATATACTTACTGTTTCGTAACTAACCCCATTTGTGTCTGCCATTGTGCGTCCCTTTCATTCTACCTGTCATTTTCACTCTACCTTTCACATTATAATAAAATGTGTGAACAAGTAATACAGTAGACATTTTGCCAATCACCATCAGTTTCCTGTGGTGAATGTCTATATGTCTTTGACAACAGAATTTTAACTAACCAGCAGTGCTAGTATCATTTACTTTCGGTGCTTAAAATTATATTAGATTTGATTAGAAATAGATTAAATTAGGATACATATCAATAGATCATTTGTGCATAATGAAAAACCTAAGTCGAGACAAGTTACATGGAAATCGATGTTAATTGAAGGTATCATTTCAACATCTACAGTCTACACCTAAACCATTATGTTTAGTCAAATAGTCAAAATTATGAATAGGGATTAAAAGTACAATTATGATATTAGAAAAAGAAATTCAATGTATAATTAATCAATTATGATGATCTTGAACCATACCTGGAGCTATGTATCGATATGAACCAGCAATAGCAGACATGCAATCTTGCAGGAACTTGGCAACCCCTAATTCAGCAACATGAGCTTCATATTAAGAATCAAGAAAGATGTTGTTTGATTTAACAACTCGATGAACAATGAGTGGGGAACTTCACCTAAACTTCCATTAGGCATATATTCGTATGTTGACATTAAAAGGCGTATGTTCATAAATCAAAGACAAGTCTCGTGATTTGAACAAACACCCAACAACCTAACAATGTGCCTATGTCTGATTCTCCCCATTGTACTATAAAACAACATTGAAACCAATCCATATATCCATATACTACCATAAAATAAAACATATAAATAGATATTCGTATTTGAAAGGAGCCATGCCAACAACAACGACCAATATCATCTTCCTCGTTTCTGATTGCGAAAATAGAGAGACTGATTATGGGGCCAAACTCATGCAAATTATAGAATTGCAAGAAATGCCTGCCACCTCCAACCACCCAATCTCAAGGTTCGTTTCATCATCTCTGTACTTTTTTTTAATGGTAAATGCAAATTCATTCATTCAATAGAAAATACAAGAGGCATATATTAAGAGTCATACACAAGTGTTTGGATAAACTCCATCCACTAATAGAAACACACTAATAGTAAAGTCTAACAAGATATGAGCATAAGGAATCAAAGAGTGACTCGGGACCAAAATGGTACCACTAAACCAACATCTAAAACTTAACAACCAATATAACAAAGTCTTCCATCCCCTTATTAAGGACGATGAAGAGATGAGAATCCACAGTCTTTTTATCTATCTAGATACGAATCAAATTTCTTGAGGTGTGGCGCCTGGATGAGGTGTGGCGGAGGTGAGATGGCGGTGGATATGTTCCTTCGAAGATGAGGGGAAGGAGAGTAGCTCAAGTCATGCCCCCATCATCTCTGTACGTTAGATCAAGAATATCACTGTTATTTGATTCAAGACCGTATGTGACTGTGTCTTATTATCTGAAGATTAAGGAACATGCTAGTTCTTCTTTGACAAGTGTTCATTGCCGTGCCAAAGGTGGAGCACCTGGATTCAAAGTTGCAATTTTGGGTGCTTCGGGAGTGTAGGACAACCACTTTCTATGTTGATGAAGATGAATCCGTTGGTTTCAGTTCTTCCCCTCTATGATGTTGTTAACACACCTGGTGTCACTTCTGATATCAGTCACATGGATACTTCTGCAGTTGTTAGTTCCTAACTCTTTCTTTCTCCTCAATTTACAATTTTGTTTTCAGATTTAACAAACAAAAACCAGATGCATGTACTTATTTTTTGTCGTGAATTTCACATGAATTAATAAACTTGGCATTGGACACTGAATTCTTGTGGGTCGATTGTATTTGTATTATGTAGCACCCATACTTCAGAATGAAGATGTTTCTGATGTCCAACAACTGACACAAGAGTAACACATATGATTATATTTAATCACTTTTATCTTCTCAAATTATTATCTATGTGTTTGTGTTGGTATCGTGTTTGGTGGTCGTGTCTGTGTGTTGGTGGTTACCTGCATTAGTGTTATATTATAAAACATGTTTAATCATAGAGAAGGTCAAGATTTGTAAAATGAAGTTGTTTTTTTCTTTCTATATTGGCAGGCTAAGCAGATTTTGGTATTCAGGTTAGATGATTTTTGGGGCAAAATCAGCTTGAGGATGCACTTACAGGTATGGATTTGGTAACCATTTCTGCCAGCGTTCCCCTCAAATCTGGAAGGACAAGAGATGATCTCTTCAATATAAATGCTGGGATTGTTAAAATTCTCTGTGAAGCAATTGCAAAGCACTGTCCTAAGGCGATTGTCAACTTGATAAGCAATCCGGTTAACTCTACTGTTCCTGTCGCGGCTGAAGTTTTCAAAAGAGACGGTACTTATTATCCCAAGAGACTTTTGGGAGTGACAATGCTTGATGTGGTTAGGGCCAACACATTTGTGGTATGTATGTGCTGCCAATTACTATGCCCAGCTTTTAATAGTTATACTTACAGCATTTATTCTACCTGTTGTGCCTTAAATGCAGGCTGAAGTTCAGGGTCTTGATCCAAGGGATGTTTACTTCAATACCAATATCTGATATCCAAGGCTCAATCATTATTCATCTGTCCTTTACCTGTCCCCTATGAAGGCGAGAGACAGAAGAGGGAAAGGTTTTGAGAGGCTAATTGAATGCGAGTTAGCTCGAGTAATAAAATCGTCGAGTTTTACATGGGAGCATACGCAAAATCACTTGGCTCCCATTCTTTTGCTTTATTTACTTAGTTGTTTTACTTTCACTAAGCCCCTAGTCCATATACTGATGTAGATGCTTGCTTGGGAAAATTTATGAGGCTTTAGCTTTTCTATATGCAGGGAGCATACACTTGATTAATTATTATAAGTTTGAAAGTAATTAGTAATGTGTCTTGTAGGAATATATCAGTTAGTGTTTTTTATGCAGTAAATTGTGTTATATATACATTGTTATGGATTATCTATACATTGGAATTTTGATATGCACAATTTGTAATTTTGTCGAGGCCAAAGCTGGGGCTGGCTCTGCAACACTATAAATGATTAGTATTTTATTTTGAGGAATTAATCTGAAGGCATATTCTCATTAAAGGAATTAATCTTGACTATACGATCATAAATGAATGGTCATGATTACATTTAAAGAAAACAATCTTGGTGGTCCATACATAGTTGTATGGTCAAAGATAGTTTTCAATTTTAATGGCAAATGTGTAATAAAGTGCAGGCATAAGCAGCTTTTAAATTTGCAGATGCATGTTTTCACGCCTTGAAAGGAGAGGCTGGCATCATTGAATGTGCATATCTTGCTTCACAGGTAGGAGGAATACAAAGTCCTGCTTTCCATATAGAATATCTTACATCCTCTTCCCTGTCATATTTTTAGTAGGTTGTAAAATTAGTGTTGTTGGTTTTTCCGCTCAAAGTCCTAACAAAGTTTGTCATAGGTGACTGAACTTCCATTCTTTGCATCAAAAGTGCAACTTGGTCACGACGGACTTGAGGAATTTCTTCCTCTTGGTCCCCTAATTGATTATGAGAAGTATGCAGTTACAATTGACATTTGATCAAAAGAATTTAATATTCATATAGGTAAAACTGAAGCATTAGACTTATAAATCCACTTATATATTTCATTGGGATTGAGCCCTGTCAATTGTGAGATCAAAATTTTCAAATTAATCATATGGTATAATTAGTCCTTCTACCAAAATAAAAGACAGTATTCATTATTCAATTTATCATCAAATAGCGAACGCATACTAGAAAACTATATTCGAAAAATGTGCACAAAGTTCTAATAATAGAAAAAATAGAGAGAATTAGGACTCATTTGTATATTAAGTTGGAAATGTACAAGTAAAAATAAAAATTCTTATTGGTTTTATAAATTTAATATAATGATTTCAATCAATTCAATCCGAGTTCAATGCTCTCGGTGTGCGATAATTATACTAGTCCGTAATACTCGATTTGATCTAAAACATACAAAAATTTGGTCAAAGAAAATTCACACAATTAATCTAAAATTTGGGTTTATTTTTTGTCCTAACAGTACATATAAGCCTGAAACGAGATGCAAGTAAGCACCCATCTAAAAGAAGTTGGTCTTCATTACGAGAATTTAGTTGATAAAGTTTTCTAAGCTAAAATTCAGGGCTATATACCACATGACATTTGACCCAAAAATAAAAGAATTTTCATAGGTATACTTATGGTTGGCAAAATTAGTCATAGGTATCTGCATATAAGAGCTATAACGAACAGTTTAATGAGTATTTTTGATAAAATAAATAAATAGTTTAATTATCTATTAATTAATAGATACGAATGCAGATATAATAGTATTTGTTATATTTGTAAATATATGTATCATTAATATATTATACTAAAATTACTAAAATTTCCTATTGTTCTGCACAAAATATTCCTATTATTAATTTTGATTGTTTTTGGGACTATTATTATGTTGCAAAAGAAGGAAGAAACACTGATACATTATGTTTATGTGTATATTTATATTTTTATTTTTTAATACTTTATGGAATAAAATTCTACATAATTGTAAAATAAATAAATAAATAAGACAGAAATTTTATATATAAAAAGATATTCGCATGTATTTGTAAATATCCACAAATATCTCAAAATCCGCTATTTATTGACATCCATAATCGCTCTTAGTTATATTTCTACACCTAACAAATGCACCTCACATTTTCATATTTATCTTTTGGACTTTAAATTTTTTCTCTTTAGGTCATTGTTTTTCTCTCTTTCGCTCATTGTTTTTCTGTTCAAATATTGATTTTGATATTCTGAACAATAAATAAGTTTATTTATCCTGAATAATTGTCAAAATTATGTATGATACTACATAATATTTTAAATATAAATTATAATTAGTGTATAAATTAATATTATTTTTTCGGTAAAAATAGATATATAGAGTGATTTAGTGATAACGGAAACTTTTATAAACTTTATCTCTGATTCAATTTTACGAGATAATGGTTTTTGTTATTTTTATTATAAATATTTATATTTGAATCGAAATTTTTTAATATATTTTAAAAAAAAATTACCGCTACACTAAAATCAAATATATAAAATTAAATAATAATCTATTTTATATTTACCAATCAATAAAATTTATCCATCTACCACTTGATTGAATATGAAATCTCTCACTAATATATTATTTCAGCTATATATAAAAAAATTGAAGGACCTACAATTCAAAATTGTATTTTAAATTGAATGAAATTAAATAAATCTATGTCATTAATTGGACGATTACAAATGTATCATCTGCAAGAATACATGCAGTTTTCACGGCATGAAATCCTGATCCTATTTGTTGAGAGCACGTAGGAGAGTAGGAGTAATAATAAATATTGATGTTATGAAGTGATGATGATTTGAATAACTGCTCTGGGGTCTGTGTTAATAAATGAAGTCAAAGAAGAGTAATAATGATATGTAGAACAATTACAAAACTCGGATCTTGTGGGCAACCACACATTTACAACAAAAATAATTAATCACACAGCTACTATTTGGACTTGTCAGATATCACCTCTTTTATTGCATACGGAGTACTTCCTGCTAAGTTTTTTATTTGCTATTATACTATAATGTTTAATTTCTCTCCACTGTATGCAAATGCAATGCAAACATTTAAATTGGATCAACCCTTTTCAGATTTTCACAAAAATAACAAGCAAGATAATATTACAAAAGGCCCACTTAAGAGTCTTATGAACATACTTTTTTAGGTTATAATATAGATTAGCATTTTTTTATATTTTATTATGTGAATTTTGATTTCAAATATACAAAGAATATTAATCAATTAATCAAACTATCTATTATATATATGTATATATAATATTTCAAAAGAAAAAATTGAAAAACAAAGTCTAGACTCCAACTCCCAGTAGACCCAACATAGAGTTGTCCTAATTTAGATTCACATATCGAATCAAAAATTTGGAATTTTAAAGAAAATATGAAAAAGAAAAGAAAGTTTACATTTATTTTATGTATCGGTTTGATTTAGGACTTAGCCCACTCGAGAGCTCTTGTAAAATTGTACATGATGTTCTATGTACTAGTATACTACAGTGTGCTCTCTGTCTTTTAATCCATGATCACAAAATTGCCAAATTATATTACACTTGACGATTTTTTTAGTTTACGAGGCACTATTTCTACAAAGTGTTTTTCTAGTGGACAAGGTTAGTAGTTAATTATTCATTTTAAGATCCAAAAATTAATTATTAATTTTATCAAAGGAAAAAGTAAAACTCGTCTAAATTTTATTATTATTAAATTATAAAAGTATCGTTTCTTCTTGAGAGCACCATCATTATAGTTTAGTTTAACTCCAACAGTAAATTCGCCAAAAATTTACTTAATTACACACTGACGTAACTTATTTGACTTCGTTAGAGATACTCTTACTTCAACAATAAATCTCCAATTTACTTCAACAATAAATCTCCAATTCATAAGACTCTCACTTTACAATTGCTAATATTTATCTCACATGCCATTTTAACCATTTTTTGATACCATTTTGTCCAATACTAGATTCAAACCACTAAATTACTTTCATAGAGTTATATTATAGAGATTCATTGGACCACCATGGTGACAAAAAATGTCATCATGCTACATGCATGGAACCCACAATTTGAAAGGAAACAAAATAGAAACCGGAGAAAATGGAATCGGTTGTATCATGATATTAAATATTTAATTGGGCAGTAGGTGAAAGCAAGTAGAAAAGGGATGGACCAAGTGCAAGTCCCTACATTGTCTCTACTAGTTAAAGTAGTTTGGCGTTTTGGGACCGATTAATCTCTCATGTCATATGTCTTTCAATTTTCAACCTTCACGTTTCATTTCTTTCCTTTATTGTTCCTTTCTGGGTATACAAAATAATTTCCATCCTCTATCCAAAATCACTTTCCTTTATTCATAATACAGTAGATTTTTTAACACATTGATATTTAAAAATAGGAAAGTACTTTCAACTTAGCTCAAAGAACAGCATTAATGCTCAAAGGCATATCAAATTAATCTAAGAAGCTCGAGTATTTCTACAACCCTGCCACTTTTCCATACAATTTTTTTGATAAGCCAAATAATATTTATTAAAATATTAAGGGAAATGCTAGTTATGGCATTAAAAGTAGAAATTTAATTTTGAAAGTTGTTCATTCAATTTTTTAGAATTTTAAATTTTGATATTTTTCATACTATATATCTTTTATTTCTTTAACAAATACTCATGTCCCAAATAGTGAAGGATAAAGGGTAGAATTACTCCACTATTTATTGAAGTTAAATTGGAACTCCTTGGTTTTTAATTTCAGCCAACAATACAAATGCACTATGATACACTCTGATTTAAGTTAAAATTTACTTGCTTAAAGACACAATTATTGCATTCTTTTCAGATTAGTCAAACACGCGACAACAATATCACTTTGTAACTTTTTGTGAACTTTTTTCTTTGTAATAAAAACAAGATTTTGCTGATTTTTTAATAAAAAATCCACTATCAAGATCGAATTTTAATGAACATTTTGATTATTTTTAATTTAAAATCCGCACTTAAAATTTAAATAGTAGAATATTTGTTCCACAATCTGCGACTGTATGATGGATTGTGAGTGTACAGAAAACACATCCCTTTGAAACTGTTGTGTATATACAGAGAACCTGTCAAACGACTGTATTATTATGGTTGCTAGCAAGACTTCCCAAACAAGGGTTGTTTGGACACAAGATAAAGATGCTGCAACAAACCACCGGTTAAAAACTTTATCGTACAACAATGTGAAATATTTTGTTACAAGCGTCACGTGTATACCTCTCTCCTATCACTTTCTGAAAGTTATATTACATTAAAATTTTAAGGACATGATTCAATTTCTTCGTTCCCCCCTTTATTTATTTACAAAAAAAGTATGCTTCTAAACGCTATAAAGGCATAAAGTCTCATTTTATTTTGATACCAAAAAGAAAAAATTAAAAGATCCTGACTTGGTAAAAGCCTCTAGACAGAGACACTGATCAGTGATCACAGCTCATTCAGTTCAGCGCCTATCCACTTAGTTTTCATCACACACATTATAACAACCATATACCTATTACTGTTTGGTAACCAACGCCATTTGTGTGTGCCATTGTGTGTCCCTTTCACTCTACCTGTCATTTTGATCCCCTTGGAAACCAAGACTACCCTTGATGTTTATCTTGCTCCCCTCTGCAGCCTCAGAACAACAACATCCACATCCGTAATACAATAATTAAAAGCACTGCTAGATGTAGATAACGACTTTATAAGAAAAAATACACCCCCTTTCCCT
>NC_021167.2:3193096-3207669 GCF_000331145.2 Cicer arietinum | reverse complement strand
AACCAATCCAGCTGTACAAAACCCTTTTGAAAAATCCAAACATTAAACTTAAAGTTAGAAATCCCAACCCCAAATAAAAAAGAAAAATGCATAAGCTATCACAAACAAAGGCAATTAAGTTGAAAACACCCCAAACATAAACAACACAGCACTTCAAATGCTTAAGAGATCGGGAGGCGGTGATGGAGGAGGATGTTGATTATCTTTAGAGGCTGCAGTTAGAGACTCTGAAGCATTTGACAAAGATGATTCTGTAATTGTTGAGTCCCCTTGTTTAGACTCAGGAGGCATTGGAAGCTCTGTCAGAATTTGAACAACTTCGCGCATAGTCGGCCTTTCTACTGCCTGTTCTTCAACACACAGAATTGCTACGTAGAAAACATGTGTGACTTCATGAAGAGGAACTGAGGAAAGTCTAGGATCAAGAACTTTTAGAACTCCTTCTTTGTTGGAGTCTGTCATTTTTCTCACCCATTGCACAATGTCCACACCATCGCCGAATTCTCCTACTGGTTTCCTTCCAGTTATAAGCTCTAGAAGAACAACACCAAAGCTGTACACATCACTTTTCTCATCGACTTTCAATGTATAAGCATACTCTGCAATCAAATATCAAACTTCTAAATTAAAAAATCAAACTATTAAACTCAAATATAGCAACCTTGTTATTAGAAACAATGTGCAAAACAAAATGTGTGAACAAGTAATAAAGTAGACATTTTGCCAATCACCATCACTTTCCCGTTGTGGATGTCGCTATATCGCTGACAACTAAATTATAACTAACCATAGGTGGGGGCTATTGATCAAAAAATCAAACACTGCAGTGCTAACTAGTACCTACCATTTACTTTTGGTACTTCAATTATATTTAAATTAGATTTGATTAGTAATAGATTAAATTAAATTAGGATACAAATCAATAGATTGTTTGTACGTAATGAAAAACCAAAGTCAAGACAAGGTACATGGCAATCAATGTTAATTAAAGGCATGAGTTCAATATCTACCGTCTATGCCTAAATCATTATGCTGGGTCAAATAGTCAAAATTATGAACAGTGATTAAATGTACAATTATGATAATGTAATTCATCAATTATGATGAACTTGAATATTACCTGGAGCTATGTATCCATATGAACCAGCAATAGCAGACATGCATTCAGATGTTCCAGAATCTTGCAGGAACTTGGCAAGTCCAAAATCAGCAACATGTGCTTCATAACTAGAATCGAGAAGGATGTTGTTTGATTTCACATCTCGGTGAACAATAAGCGGGGAACAATCATGGTGTAAATAGCAAAGTCCCTTCGCAGCCTCCACAGCAATTTTATACCTAGTATCCCAATATAAATGACCCCCTTTCTTTCCATGAAGAACTTCACCCAAACTTCCATTAGGCATGTATTCATAAACCAAAAGATTAGTCTCATGATTTGAACAGAAACCCAACAACCTAACAATGTGCCTATGTCTGATTCTCCCCAATGTCTGAATCTCAGCATTGAATCCATGATCATGAGAAGAGCCTCTACTCATAACAGGAAGCCTCTTAACAGCAACAAGTTCCCCGTTCGGCATTGCACCTTTGTAAACAATGCCAGCACCTCCTTTTCCTATGATGTTATCCTCCTTCAAGCAATCCAAAACATCATCAACAGTGAAGTCCAAACGTTGAAAAGTAGTCAATTTCCACGCACGAGCCTCGCTAGCCTTCTTCAAAGACCTAGCCTTGAATATTGCAGCAATAGCAAATACAATGGAGCATGCAAGCAACCCAATAACAAGTAGTAGCTTCAAGGAAGAAGAAAGACCCTTAACATGATGAGGTTGGTTAGCACCATTGGCAACCCCATCTTTACAAGAACCCAAATAAGGGCCACAAAGATCAGGGTTTCCTAAGAAAGACGTGTAGTTAAAGTAGCTAAATTGACCAGTACCAGGAACCAAACCAGATAGATTATTATATGAAAAATCAACAGAGGTTAAGCTTTGCATTGAGGATATAGAAATAGGAATACTACCAACTAGATGATTTCTAGAAAGATTCAAGTAATTCAATATCCTCATACCAGTAATCTCATTTGGGATAACCCCAGATAACTCATTACGACTAAGATCAACAAAAGTTAAGAGCTTGCATTGACTGATCTCAGATGCAATAGGACCTGAAAACTTGTTGTGACTAAAATCAATATTTGAAAGCTGTTGCAACCTTCCAATCTGAGATGGAATCTTTCCTGTGAACATGTTTCCATCAAGAAGAAACTTCTGCATGCTGGTGAAGTTACCTATAGAAGGAGGTAAAACTCCAGAAAGTTGATTGTTGGAAAGAGTAATCTGACCAAGATTAACAGAAACTGAATGAGTCTCAGGAAAATTTCCAGAGAGATAATTATCTTGAAGCTCAACTTGAGTGAGTTTTGGAAGTCCAAAAAGACCTTTAGGAATTGAACCATTCAGAAAATTATCACCCATACGAATTCGATTCAATGATTCGCAACTTCCAAGAGATTCAGGAATTGGACCAAACAGAAAATTACCAAGAGTTATCAAAGTTTGAAGACGATTTCCAGAACACAAATAAGGTGGAAGTGTACCAGTTAACTTGTTTGATGAAAGGTCTAAAAGAGTGAGTTTTCCGTTACTTCCCAAACCCATCGGAATGTTCCCGGTGAAGTTGTTTTCCCATAACTGCACAACTTCCAACGCCGGCATATCTCCGATGAACTCCGGAATGGCTCCGTGAAGTTTGTTCCTGAAGAGGTTAAGAAGCGTGAGGTTTTTCAATTGACTGAAACTCGTCGGAATCTCACCGGTTAACATGTTGTTAGACAAATCCATTGATTTGAGACTCTTCAAGTTTCCAAGCTCCCATGTTAAAGAACCTGAAAGTGCATTCACTTGAAGAAACAGTGTGTCAAGTTTTTGAAGTTTTCCCATCTCCGCCGGAATCTCGCCAGATAATCCGCAGTAAGCGGCATCGAGACGGACAAGTTCAGTTAAGTTTCCAATCTCCGGCGGAATGCCGCCGGCGTAGGTATTGTAGTATCCGATGTAAAGCTCCCGGAGACTGGTTAAGTTTCCGATTCCCGGCGGGATGGTTCCGTCGAGTTCATTACCGGAAACAGCAAGGTACTCCAAGTGTTGCCATAGTCCATACTCTGGCGGGATCTGGCCGGTGAAGTAGTTGCCTCCGAGATGCAAATGACGAAGATTCGGAAGCTCTGTGACGGCGAGAGGAAGCGTTCCGGTCATGTTGTTGTTGTATAGGTCGAGAACTTCGAGGCTCTTAAGTTGAGAAAGCTCGGAAGGGAAAGTGCCGTTGAAGACATTGTTGGAGAGGTTTAATAGACGAAGGCCGGAGACGGCGGATAGCGACGGAGGGATTTCACCGGAGAATTTATTGTCGGCGAGGGAGAGATTCGAGAGAAATGGGAGGTGAGCGATATCGGCGGCAAGTGTGCCGGAGAGATTAAGTCCGGTGAGGTTAAGAGCGGTGACGTGGCGGCGTGTGTCGCATGTTACACCTAACCAGATACAGTGAGTGGTTGAGGGGTTCCATGAAGAGAGAATGGGAGGGTTAGTATCGGTAATTGCTTCGCGAAGAGAAAGAAGAGCACGGTATTCTGAGATGGGTGCAGAATGAACGTAGTGGAAAAAGAAGCGAAAGAAAAGAAGAAGAAGAAGAACGAAACGCATTTTTTTTGAGTATGTATGGAAGAAAAATGAGTGAATAATGCAACTATACTCCAAAACAACAACAACAACACAATGAGTGTGTTGTGTGAAGTATTGGTAGAGATGTTAGGAATAGGAAGTGAAGAACCACCCACTGAGCCTGATAAAGTGAAAGTGAGTTTTTTATTTTTATAGTGATTTTATGGTTGAATATTTTAGACAATATCCTTAAAATAGAGGGAATTTTGGAAATATGATTTGAACTTTTTGCTTTTTATTATTTGGAAAAGAAATAGGAAAAATAGAAGAAGGATTGGAATCAATCATTTGACCGGACTCGCTGTCGTATTCATTTTTTAAAGCTTGAGTTGGTGTGAAAATTATCCACCCCATTACCAAATCTCTTTCTATTTTCTTCCTTTTTATGATCACCGGTTGGGACATGCCTTCGTTGAAGTATTGTTTAATTGAGATTCAGTGATTTAAATTTCTAATTTTATAATTTTGTTATTTAAAAAACTAAAATTGTTTAATATTTTTTTATTAATATTGGACGGTCCATAACTACATGAAATTTAAATCGGAATGGTGGCCAATAATTAATCGTGTCAAGATGATAATTAAATTTTATTTATTGTTTTAGTTTAATGCAAAAGGATGTCAATCTATAATTTCATGTTACTTCAAAATTACTTTAATAAAGTTAGGCTATGGTCCAAATAAAAAAGTTAAGCTATATGGCTACATAGGCATGGCAATAAAGTACTCGGATGATTAAATCTCTACCGGACACAAGGCGTGTAATTTAACGATTATTTATAAATAGATAGTTTGATTACTAATTACTTATCAGGTATAAAAATGAATATAATAATATTTATACTTATTGGTACTGGTAATTTAATAAAACTAATATATTATAATGTAAAATTTGTTATATATTAATGTATTATTATTTTAATATTAAGACTTTTTCATTTAAATAAACAATAATATATTAATATTTATTAAAATCTGCAAATACTTATAAACATGTTAAATCGTTAAATATTGTACAGTAGATATCCCACGAATATAATTTTAATCCAATAAAACAAGTAGCAGATTCCAAGTATTCGTAGTTATGAATATTTAATCCTAACTATATTGGTTAAGGTTTTGCCTTTAAAAATGTCTATTACAATAAGTAACTTTTTTATACACTACATGTATTGGGTATTTCTCTGTCAAAAGGGGGATCAATTCCTCAAGTTATACGATAAATTTAATGATATATGTAATAGTGATTTAATATTCTAACATCTACAAGTGTTATGTAGGCAAATGTATCTTCTAGAATAGTAAATGTATTATAATGGAACACTCTTATTTTGGCGATAGAGAGAATATCGTTATAAATATTATATTTTAATAATTTTCATTCATTTTAGTATAATTTATTGGGTGTAACTTGCACCCAAAAAAATAAGCTGAGAGTGTGTTATACATCTCTATAAATTAAACATTAATTATTCTGTTTCCAAATATACTATCTAATTAATTTATTTTGTTCTAATTGTCCTTTTAATTAATTTATATGTAAAATAAATAAATATAAATTTTTTTATAAAACGAATAAAAAATATATATAAGGCCTCCCGTTTAATAATTTTTTGAATCCTTCCTTGCTAAGATGTTTAATTAATATGTAGTTAATTACTTTTTACTTTAAGTATATACCAAGAGAGAAATTATACAAGTTTAATTTTTTTTTAAGAAAGTAAGCCTTCATTTACTAAAGTGAGTGACTCTGCCACATTTTTTATTTTCTATTATTTGTATGCCAACTTGCGAGAACAGAACAAAAACCTAAAAAACAACAAAGTCTTCTAAATCGAGGAACACATATCAAGATAAATTCTTAGTTATATAGTTATAATGCGTTATATCAAGAGATATTGAATGATTTTTAAATACTGATATTAAAAAAACAAGTGATGCGTATAGGAAGGATTTACTTTGATATTTTTTTAACAAATATCATTTAGATTAGGAAAATTATCAATCTCATTAAGAATTAAATTGAAATTTATGTATTAATTACCAAATCACAGCGATTGCGAACAAAAAAATTAACTATATGTGCAAAGGACAATTAGTATTCATTTAAGAAATGATCTATTGTAAATGCACTCATAATGGTAGCTAATAAAATAGAGTATTTGGCAATGGGGTAAAACGGTAGGTAGAGAGAGTTATCTGAAAATCAATAAAACAAAGGCTAAAATGAGCATGTACTTGTGTCTAGATGCTAGTCCAAAATTGTGAGTGAAAACATGGATATAGGGGTGCCAAGTTGTTTAATAATCACCCTGCGTGACTTTTTCTTTCATATGAACAAAGATGACCCATTTTTCTCTGTAAAGTGATATATGCGTCTAAAAGGAGGGGAGGGACCCGTTGCCTTTGGTCTCTATGTAACTTGTCTTGTTATTATTTCTTCTTCTTAAATAACAAGATGAGATAAATAGTCTCACCATACACAATGGAATGGAGTATTCCACTTTGATTTTTTATTTGTTCCATATATAATAATTTATTTTATAATTGTTTATTCATATGTTTAATAAACATTTTTTTTCTCTATTAGTTTTTATTTATTAAACTAATTTCACCAATAATTTAATATAATTGTATTTTAATAACATTCATTTATTTTAATATAAATATTTAAAAAAAGTGATTTATTAGTCACTATTATTCATATGTATATATATGTTTTTTTTTTTTTTTAAGTTAACGATATAGAAGTGTTTATATGACATAATTATGAGAAACACTTCATTATAATACTCTGATTTTTACACATTATTAGATTTATCGACTTTCATTTGATTGATTGAATTGAGGTTAATTTTCACAGCCACAATAATATACTAATTAAGAAAGAAACAATAAAGAGATGTTAATACAATATATGTGTCAAGTGTCAACTTATAATAAGGGTTTAATCATAGATTTTTTATAACCTAATTTGTATTTAGGCTTATAAACCACTCTCAATTGTTGATTTTAATCATCTGTAAATAACGTATTTACAATTTTGTAACAAATTAAAAAACCTAGAATTTACCTATTTATTCATATATACTATTTCCTTTTTTTTTATGTAATTTCCCCTAAATGAATAGAAAAAGACCCTCCAATCACAATAAATAATTATTGAACGGTAATAATTTTGTTGGGTCTGAGATAAAGGTGGTCAAACATTGTTGTCTTGGCACTACAAAGAGAAGGAGCGTGGTGTGATTTTATTATCCAATGATTATAATAATTAATTTTACAATAGTTTGAATTTACAGTAAAAATTTGCCTATCTGTCGTGAATCTGTGAAGCTACAAAATGGAGCTCTAACGCGATGTATGTTTGCTGTTGTGCGAACGTAAAAGCAAACATACTATTTGTAAAATTAATTTTAATTAAAAAATTTAATTTAAAGTAATTTATGTGGAAATATATTTACATAAAAATCAATTAAATCATAAATTTTAACATAAATATTATGTTTAGACTAAAAAATTATAAATATTAATTTAAAATTAAAAATCTATTCTAAAATCAAAATAAATTCTACTCGATTTAGCTTCTAAAAGTAGAATAAATATAAAAAATAAAAATTGAATTTATCCTGCACACTTAAAATTGAAGGATTTTGACACATTTTCTATCAAACAACTTATTTGTTGACTTTTTTGTATTTTAGAAAAAAATCAACTCATAAAAATAAAATACTCTTTTGTATATTATTATGAGTGATAAAAATTAAAAAAAAAATATTTCACTGTCATGTTTGATAAATAATATTTAGTTATTATTATTATATAAATAGTAAAAGTAATTTAAAAAAAATCAAATTAATTCATGTAAGGTAAATATTTTTTTTATAGAAAAAGCCTATCTCTTTTCCTATTTGTATGTGATCACTTATTCGGCCCTGCAGTGCTTTCATTATTACAAAATGAACCTTCTGTTCTTATACATAAATCTGCTTGCATATAGACTAAACTATAATTTTGAACCTTTTGTTATAAGAAGGTGTGTTAGGGTCTCTTTCGATCAGCATCTTCTATCGTTAAGCAAAACTACAAAGGCGAGAGAGCAGTGATGAGTGAAAGCCATCTATCTAAATCGCGTAATTGCCAAATATGCCATGCAATGGTCCCCTCCTCATTATAAACAAGAACACACACCTCTGTTTTTTCTCCCAAAGGAGAGGGGAAAATTACCAACATATATAAATATAGCTATATTGTATCCCACTACTTATAATTCTAATAATAGTTAAATGACCAACCAATCCTTCCTTCTTTGGGCTGGATTGTTTTGGAGTCAAAGTATATATGTTGTTGATCAAAACAAAATTTTGTATGCGTCTAATTCCTCGGTATTAAAATAATTTTGAATAAATCAATTTTAATTAAAAATAAATTGAAAATTTATATTTGAATATATTTACGTAAAAATAAATTAAACAATAAATTTTATCATAAAAATCATATTTAAATTCATAAAATATAAATTATAACTTTAATTTAGAATTAATTATAATAATAAAATTAATATCATTAGATGACCCTCAACCATATCAAATCAATCTAAAAATTTATCTCACTCAAAAGTAAAACCATACATGCACTTAATGTGGTTTGAAAACAATGCTAGAGATTGGTCCTAAAAATACAAGAGCATCATTAGATTAAAATGGATCAAAGAACCAGAATATATATATATATATATATATATATATATATATATATATATCCCTGTTTTATTTATTTTTCCTTAAATGTCCCACTCATAAATTAAATTCCTTGAATGTCCTATTTTTCAGTTTCAATAGAATGTCGTTCTTTGGAGAAGCGATCTCCTGAAGAGGAAATTTTTTTATGTAATAGGAAGTCGTTTCCCGGAGAAGCGACCTTCAACTGCGTTTTTTTTTTGTTATATTTAAAAAAAAATGCAGTTGGAGGTCGCTTCCCCGGGAAACTTCATATTGACATAAAAAATGCAGTTGGAGGTCGCGGGAAACGACTTCCTATTGACATAAAAAAATTTCCTCCTCAGGAGGTCGCTTCCCAAGGAACGACTTCCTGTTGAAACTGAAAAGTAGAACATTCAAGAAATTTAATTTGGGAGTGGGGCATTTAAAAAAAAAAAAAGAGAGAGAGAGATATATATATAAAAAAACTCTCAAAGAACAATTTTAAAGCGCAAACAAATCTAAAGGACTTGTCAAATAAAAATTAGGCTTCAATGCATTTTTGTAATCAATCTTGTCATTAATTTATTCATATATTAAAAAATATAAAATAAAATTTAAAATATTGTTAGATAATTTTTTTAAAAATATTTTAATATAAAATAAATTAAAATAGACTTATTTTTAATATATATATAAATTAAATATTAAATAAAATATATATATATATATATATATATATATATATTTTAAATTATTAAAAAAATTAAATAAAATAAGTGTCTTTTAAATATTTTTAACTTTAAGTATTTTACTATATAAATAAAATTAATTACAGCAATAATGACATAAAAAATATTTTATCAAACTCACAAACACATTTAAATGGAAAATCATCAATTCAAGTATTACATCCTCAAAAATAGTGAAGAACAAAAAAAATCCCAATAATTAATTAACGTGAAATAAAAAAAATGGTTTTAAAAGAAAGGAGAAAAATAATTTTATTGTCAACTAATAACATAATACTACTATCTTAACTTATAATAAAAAGAACATAAGTAAAATTATGTTTGTGATCTTTTAAATTTAATTTATTTAAAATAAAAAAAAACTCTTTCAAATATGTGCTTTAAATCTTAAATTATATATGACATAAGATTTAAAATACTGGACCGTGCATGATTTGAAACTTAAAAAAAAAAAAAAAAAAAAAGTTCGTTTACTCAACTTTATATGTTAGAAGGAAATACTACTTAGTGTAGAAAAGGCAAGCTATAGTTTAAAATCTTATGGAGTTTTGGTAGTTTCAAATTCAATTACGAAGGATGAGCCCGAAACAAGTTTACGAGGTTATAATTAGTTATATAGGTTGATGCTTGATGCTCACATCAATCAGAAACAAGTACATAGGAAGATACCTTCCAACAATGAATCACAATCATTATCCAGGGTTGTATTAGTTGTATATTATAAAAATTGTGTTTTTAATTCAAGATATGCATTGTGCCCTGACCCACTTGTGAGCTTAATTTCTAGCTACTTTTTACCAAGAGTTTGTCCTTATTATTATCCCATTATAATAATCATTAAAAAGCACGAGCCTCACTTCTAGTGTAATCTTGACCACTTTTACCTTAATGGCAAATTCAGTAGCTTAATTAAAACCTTGTTTGTACTTTTCAAATCGTAGTGTATTACTTAAAAGCTAAGAACATTATTGGATTTTTGGAATTGCTAGCTTAGAGGGAATTTTAGGGATCCTTCCACGTTTCAAATTGTTTAATTATTATTTTTCAGTTTGTTATTTATTTATCGAGAGGCAAGTTGGTTGTGGACAAGATTCATTGCTTATTTAATTTAATTTAGTGAAATATTAAATATTTTTGAGAGTATAAACACTAGAAAGAAAAGAAATAAAGAATTGAAATTTTTGTATTCATTATCTTGAAATTTTAAAAAGTTATTTTTTATCACAATTTTTTTTAACAAATTTTTTAATGACATTTGTTAATCTTTCTTTAAATTAAATTAAATATAATTATATATTTAATTTAGACATTGTTAGTACGACCCTTTAACTTATAATTTGCACTTTAGAACAAGAAAAAAATTGGGTTTGGGTCAAATAAAATTTGTTTGTTAGTACCAAAACCATTCTTTTCCTTGAAATTAAAACACGCTGTATCACAATCTTGGGAGTGTTTCCAATGTCTTGGATGTTATGCCTTTTGTCTGCTTTTCATCTTTGGAACCTCACTACTGTCTTCCTTATAGATATGTGATTGTCTTCCTTCGTCTCATGTTTAATTGAGTAATTCTTTCGTGAAAACACACTTTTAATAACAAAAAAGAAATAGAAAAATAATAATTAAATTATATATAATTTTAAATAATAAATATGTTTTTGTGTATGTTTCAAATAACGTGTCTTGCATGTCATATTGAATTTGCGGTGTTTCTTTTTTCAATTTATAATTAATCTTTTTACACCATTGCTATTTGATTAGAAATTATTAAAAGTGCACTAGCACTAAAATTTTGAAAAGATAAATTTTCCATCCAATGTAGTCATTAATTGTCGACTTGGAAAAATATTAATTTCTATAATAACACAGAAAGTATTTAATTTACATCGAAAAAAAAATCAATTATCTGATGTGATCTGTATCCATATATTTTTCTTTATCTTTATAACCTACACTCATTTTTATTTTTATAATATAATACTCACAAATCAAAGAAACCAAGATTTGTGATTGGCATAATAACCGACAACACTAATTGCACCACCACCAAATTAACCAAGAGAGGAATTAATATACTTTTTTTATTTGCCACACAGCCCAATTTGGCCCTCTTGACGAACACAGTAATTAATAATCCAAACATACAACATCAAACAATGACTGGTCGCTGTTGCACAACGACAGTCTCTTGTTTTCTCTCCTTATTTAAAATTTGATACATTAATCTTCGCTGTCTTGTCACCCTTTCTTCCTCCTTCCTCTATATCACAATATCTATGTGTTTATATTTCTTTTTATTCTTCGATTTGGTTTTGTTTAATAATTTTTATCTTATTGTTTATCCTTTCTATGGAGAAATACTACGCGAAAAATGGTATTTTATAGCGTTTTTTTTAAGCCATTTACAGCGCTTTTTCAAAAAATTAAGCGCTGTAGTATCCAGCGCTGTAAAAAGATACAACAGCGCTCTTTAAAATAAAAAAAGCGTTGTAATAGGCTTTTAAAAGTAAAATAAGGAGGTCTTTTACAGCGCTCTTTAAAATAAAAAAAGCGTTGTAATAGGCTTTTAAAAGTAAAATAAGGAGGTCTTTTACAGCGCTCTTTAAAATAAAAAAAGCGTTGTAATAGGCTTTTAAAAGTAAAATAAGGAGGTCTTTTACAGCGCTCTTTAAAATAAAAAAAGCGTTGTAATAGGCTTTTAAAAGTAAAATAAGGAGGTCTTTTACAGCGCTCTTTAAAATAAAAAAAGCGTTGTAATAGGCTTTTAAAAGTAAAATAAGGAGGTCTTTTACAGCGCTCTTTAAAATAAAAAAAGCGTTGTAATAGGCTTTTAAAAGTAAAATAAGGAGGTCTTTTACAGCGCTCTTTAAAATAAAAAAAGCGTTGTAATAGGCTTTTAAAAGTAAAATAAGGAGGTCTTTTACAGCGCTCTTTAAAATAAAAAAAGCGTTGTAATAGGCTTTTAAAAGTAAAATAAGGAGGTCTTTTACAGCGCTCTTTAAAATAAAAAAAGCGTTGTAATAGGCTTTTAAAAGTAAAATAAGGAGGTCTTTTACAGCGCTCTTTAAAATAAAAAAAGCGTTGTAATAGGCTTTTAAAAGTAAAATAAGGAGGTCTTTTACAGCGCTCTTTAAAATAAAAAAAGCGTTGTAATAGGCTTTTAAAAGTAAAATAAGGAGGTCTTTTACAGCGCTCTTTAAAATAAAAAAAGCGTTGTAATAGGCTTTTAAAAGTAAAATAAGGAGGTCTTTTACAGCGCTCTTTAAAATAAAAAAAGCGTTGTAATAGGCTTTTAAAAGTAAAATAAGGAGGTCTTTTACAGCGCTCTTTAAAATAAAAAAAGCGTTGTAATAGGCTTTTAAAAGTAAAATAAGGAGGTCTTTTACAGCGCTCTTTAAAATAAAAAAAGCGTTGTAATAGGCTTTTAAAAGTAAAATAAGGAGGTCTTTTACAGCGCTCTTTAAAATAAAAAAAGCGTTGTAATAGGCTTTTAAAAGTAAAATAAGGAGGTCTTTTACAGCGCTCTTTAAAATAAAAAAAGCGTTGTAATAGGCTTTTAAAAGTAAAATAAGGAGGTCTTTTACAGCGCTCTTTAAAAAAAGCGCTGTAAAATACCTTCTTATTTTATTTTTTAAAAGCCTATTACAGCGCTTTTTTTAAAGAACGCTGTAAAAAACCTCCTTATTTTACTTTTAAAAGCCTATTACAGCGCTTTTTTACAGACTTTTTAAAGCGCTTGTCCAAAAGCGCTGTAAAAGATCTCCTTATTTTTTTAAAAAAACCTTTTTACAGCGCTTTTTCAAAAAGCGCTCTAATAGGTTCTTTAATTATGTGAAATCAAAGTCTTTTACAGCGCTTTTTTTACAGCGCTTGTCAAAAAAGCGCTGTTGTATCCTCCGTTATTTTTAAAATATCATACAACAGCGCTTGTATTTAATAAGCGCTATAAAAGACACGCTATAAAATGTCATTTTTGGCGTAGTGTCTCCTAAAAATAAAAATAAAATAAAAAACAAACTCAGATCTTAAAAATAGAATTTCATAAATCTTTTTACTTTCGAAAAATTACAAAACTCAAATATTTACCCATTAGAAATCAAACATTCAGCACAAAGAAATTTAATCAACCTTTTATAAAAAATAATAAAAGATTGTTTTATTGAAAACTTTCAAAACTAATTTAACAAACTAATTGAAAATTTAAAAAGATAAATATTTATTTGTTTCAATCAAAATTATATAATATTTGAGGTAATAGCTCATTGTTAAGAACATTACCGAGTTTCAACAAATCAATTTATGTGTAGCTAAGAAAACCAAAGCCAAAATAAAAGAAAGAAAAATAAAATTAAAAAATGCAATCAAAGTTCATATGTTTTTTTATTAAATCTGAATTTTAATATATATTTGAATACTATTTATATCAATGGAATACCCCTTTTACCATGAAAAGAAAGCTGGATAAATTATACATGCAAAATAACAAATTTGAGTATCGCAATCACAAGTTGTGTTTTTTCCTTCAATAAATGCTCTTGTGTTGGCAAATTTAATTGAATTCATATCATCAAATCAAATATATTTAAAAATTTCATATGTCTTTTCTCTATTGGCTTGTTTCCATTATTTTTCATAATGTTATTAAGGTTTACTAATTTGTTGTGCAAAATTTAATTAATATGCTAGTTATTCCTCAAATAAAAATAGTCGGCTCCACATGTAATTGTAAATAACCTTAAAACAATATTAGTAATTAAATTTGTGTGAGATAATAAAACCAAACTACATATTTGTTTAATAATTTCATCATAAAAATCATATTAAGTGATTTAAATTATTAAAAATTTTACTTGATGGTGGTTTATGAATTATCCAAACGAAATGTCAAAACTTAATAATAATGATTCATAAGTTATACATATAAAATATTCTAGTTTTCATATATATTATGAAAGTAACAATGGGATATTCAATGTATTCTTCATGTATGTCTATAAATAGGTTACTGGTTCTTAAACTTCTCAATCAATTTTCAAGATACACCATCTATACTATACTAGGAGAGTGAAAGTTTAAAAAAGACCAATAACATATAAACTTGAACCTTTTGTTCATTGAAACCTATTGGATGGTTTATCAAATAATTTCAAATAAATGCATAATAAGTTCTTTAAAATACAAGTTAATATCGCATATATACGATTTTTTTTTATTTATTAAAATTTTTATGTGTTTAATCATCAATGTATTATATAAACAATCCACAGTTGAATTAGTGAAATTTTTCATTTATATTGAATTATTAAACAGAGTAATTTATACTAGACTTATTTCTAGAGTCAATGGATCATCACTGTATATATATATATATATATATATATATATAGATAGATCATGTTTTT
>NC_021167.2:3136640-3189437 GCF_000331145.2 Cicer arietinum | reverse complement strand
CGCTTTTTTAAAGAGCGCTGTAAAAGACCTCCTTATTTTACTTTTAAAAGCCTATTACAGCGCTTTTTTAAAGAGCGCTGTAAAAGACCTCCTTATTTTATTTTTTGAAAGTCTATTACAGCGCTTTTTTACAGACTTTTTAAAGCGCTTGTCCAAAAGCGCTGTAAAAGATCTCCTTATTTTTTTAAAAAAACCTTTTTACAGCGCTTTTTCAAAAAGCGCTCTAATAGGTTCTTTAATTATGTGAAATCAAAGTCTTTTACAGCGCTTTTTTTACAGCGCTTGTCAAAAAAGCGCTGTTGTATCCTCCGTTATTTTTAAAATATCATACAACAGCGCTTGTATTTAATAAGCGCTATAAAAGGCGCACTATAAAATGTCATTTTTAGCGTAGTGAAATTCTTGTATGGAAATGCATTTAAGAGGCTACTCTAACAAATACGCAAACATGTCATTAAGTTATAGCTTAATAAACAATTATCTTGAATGTATTGGATTCGAATTCAATATATAATTGAATGAATTAAATATAATATTTATTATATCTTACAAGATAAAGAAAAACTACAACAAATTAAATTAATAATAATAACTTTCTTCTAAAAAATAATAACAATTTTAAATCATCTTCAATATTAAAAAATTCAAATAGGTCTTTTATTATATTTAATAAAAATTTAATTTTTGAACACTATCATGTGTAAAACAACTCGATTATTACCGTGTTACAACTAATAATGTGTGTAGCCTTAGAAGTTAAATATCTCTAATAATTCTAATAATATGACTATTGTGATTTATTAATTATATAATATATATATATAAATATATATAATATTTTATAATAGAAATTAGTAATTCTTTTTTGTGAGGTTAATTGATGTTAAAAATAAATATAACAAAAGGCTAAGTTCATGATTGATTATTAAATTTCCTCAAAAAAATGATTGATTGTTAAATACTTTAAATTAATATACTTTAATGATATTTATAATTATCAAATATTCATAATTAATATACTTTAAATTAATAAACTATGTTTAATAATAAATATAACATAAGAGTTTGACATTATAACCTCAAATATGAAATTTAAATCTTTTAAAAAATTATTGTAATATACTCATTAATATTAATTTAATTAATATTTTTTCATTCCATAATTTATTTCGAAAAAATTGTGATATTACTAGATTGTCTGTTATTAATTATTCTAACAGACATATGCAAATGTGTCCATGTGGGCAGCATTTTTTTGGTTGCAAAATGAATATGCAAAATTCCCAATCAATACTTACTATTAACATGAGTTTTTTAAATTGTGCGGAATATACATGGAGGTTAAGTCGAGATTTTAATATTAAATGAAATTTTTTATGTTTATTCACATTTCCAACAATTAAATTAAATTAGTGACTCAACAGCCAGGTAAAAATTTATCTCATCATCTAAAAATTTCACATGAAAAACACTAATTAGATTTTGTGTTTGTTAGGTAAGCTTGAATAATGATTTTGTTTTTACTCAATTAATTGGGGAACTATGTTACTCAACAAAATTTATTTATTTTGACTAAATTTAGATGCGAGATATTATATATATTCATTTCAAGAGTAATTTTGTTAAATAATTTAATTTAAATAATAAATTTTATTAATCCAACCATTAAATTAATTATTTTTATTGAATAAATCAATTCTATAAATTTTTATAAAATTTTAAAACTATTGGATGGTTTATCAAATAATTTCAAATAAATGCATAATAAGTTCTTTAAAATACAAGTTAATATCGCATATATACGATTTTTTTTTATTTATTAAAATTTTTATGTGTTTAATCATCAATGTATTATATAAACAATCCACAGTTGAATTAGTGAAATTTTTCATTTATATCGAGTTATTAAACAGAGTAATTTATACTAGACTTATTTCTAGAGTCAATGGATCATCACTGTATATATATATATATATATATATATATATAGATAGATCATGTTCCTAAATTTTTATAAAATTTTAAAATTATTTAATATTTTATATTTTGATAAACCATTTCGAGAGAGAATCACTTTATCTCTCTTAATCAAACTTTGGAGAAAAAATCAATAGATCAATTTTACATTATCAAACAAAAAAACACACATGTGTAAAAATATATTAGGGATGTTTCATGAGTAATTCTACGATAAATTATTTCATTTAATAATTCAATATCAATGATGAATTTTATTAATTTAATTGTTAATTATTGATATAATATATTAATGATAAAACACATAAAATTTTATATAAATTTAAAATTTTGTAGCTATATAATCAAGCCGTCAATATTTACTTATATTTTTTAAAGTTTACTATACGTTTATTTGAGATTATTTAACGAGCCATCAAATAGTTTTAATATTTTATAAAAATTCGCAAAATTAATCTACTCAATAATTTTTTTTTTATTTGACAATTAAATTAGTAAAATTTATTATTTATATAAAATTATTAATCGGAGTAACTTGGAGTTATTGTTGATGTCAACGTATTCAACTACTATGTCTAAAAATATATTTAATTTTATGATATATGAAAAGGCAAAAAAATTACAATAACACATTTGAAATAGGAGTACATGTATTTATTTAATATATTTATTTGAATTAATTAAGGAGAAAATCAAGCATTGTAGAAACAAAAGCACAAATTATGCCCCGTAGTTGGGATACAGTCTCCATAACCCCCAATAAATTTATTAGCACATCTTGATCTACAGCAGGACTCATCACATTTATCATTGCAGATACCCAATCCAAAGGTACAATCGGCTGGATTTGGTGCTTGATTGTAAAAACAAGTGCAGAAGTTGAAGAACTCACATGACCATCCTAATACACGATACCCTTTTCCAACGGATACACATGCGGAACTACAATCCAAGGTATTGCATTTTGGCAATATTTTTGAGCATATACCTCCTACTAATATAAATTGCACTGTCATACAAAAAATACAAAATTAGTGAGATTTATCAATTATATATAATTTAGTTAACATGATATATATAATGCTTATGGTAGAGAGGCTTACTTGTGAGAACTAACAGCAAGACCAAGGTGACCATGAAATAAAAAGAGTTTGAGACGCGCTTCTCCATTAGACGAAATTCTTTGGCGAGTTTCTTTTGATTTGTTTACTCTAATGTGTTTTAGATGTCATGTATCACTCAAAAGTTATACATTTAAAAATCATTGAGATTAAATTTAAGGTGTGAGAGATAGGGACAATCCTATTTATTCTCTTTTGGGAACAAAAAAAACACTCCATCCAACCTTAATTATTACCAAAAATAACTATTTCACATTATTATTATTATTATTATTATTATTATTATTATTATTATTATTATTATTATTATTATTATTATTATTATTATTATTATTATTATTATTATTATTATTATTATTGTTATTGTTGTTGTTGTTGTTGTTGTTGTTGTTGTTGTTGTTGTTGTTGCTGCTGCTGTTGTTGTTTTAAAATAAAGTGTATTTAATTATTTATTAGTAAAAATAACTATTATTTCACGTTTATTAAAAATAATAGTGAATTACATTTAATTTTTTTGAGTTCATTTAAAAATAAAATACTTCTATTTGTTCTTAAATATAAGTATTTATTGTATATTTTACTCACATTAAATTTTTTTGGTAATCTAGTTAATATATCTGTTTTGTATAGAAATATGATTAAATTATTTTGTATATATATGTATTTAATATCGATTTTTCATATTTTAAGATAAATTAATTTAAAATTATGTTTAAAAAAATTAATAATAAATGGATCTAGTAAATTGAAAGGGGATATATTTGGGGACTTTTTTTTTTTCTTTCAATATGTACTTATAATTATGACAAAAAATTTACACCTTTCTCTTTGTACCAATTAAATATTATACCCAAGTCAAATAAAAAACATTATACCTTTCTCATATTCATTTTAAAAATATGAATTCATAAAACTTATTAACGATGATGATAGTAACAATATACCATCATAATAAGAACATTAATATTACAGTTGATAGATAAATATTTAAGATAATATATTATAAGTATTATAAAATAACATGAATATGTATATTTTAGTTTAAAATATACTTTCGAATATAATTTTTTTATTAATATATAATTCATGCTTATAAAAATATGTTTTATTTTATTTTTTTTTATACAAAAATGTATTCTATATTAATAAGCACTTAATACTGAAAATACCAAATTATTTCAAATTTTAAAACAACCATGTATGTATCATGCATTACTATGCAATAGGGAGTTTTATCTAATAAACACCATATTAAATATACCTCTATCGTGAAATAAAAAAATATGGATGTATATAGAGAAGGCTGGTTATGGAGACATTTAAATAAATTTATGTTATTAAAAATTAAAATGTAATGATATAGAGTTATTGGTAAAACTTATTTAATATTTGTTTTAGGGGCTGAATTGGAGAAATTATAAAAAAAAAAATAGAATAAAGTAATAGTTGTATAGATGTAACAATCATTTAAACATCTAAATTGCGAATTTGCGATGCTCCATTGTGAATGTTTTAAGTAAATAGGAATATAGTAAATAATATGGATCTCTAGACCCATAGTGTACTGACATAAGTTCCCAAATATGTAAAATTACATTAAAAGTAACAAAAATATGGATACAAAAATTGATTATCCCAACCTAAGTACAGAAAGATTTATTGGTCTGTCTAGTTATTTTTTTTTTTGTTGTACAAAAAAAGATTGGATAGTGAACTCAAGAGAGATCAATATATAAAATGCTCAAAAGTTCAGGGAGACAATCCTTGCGACCTCCCACCCTTATGATAGATGCACCATGAACATATTTGAGTACTTGTTTTTTTTTTTTTTTTTTTTTTTTTTTTTTTTTTTTTTTTTTTTTTTTTTTTTTTTTTTTTTTTTTTTTTTTTTTTTTTTTTTTTTTTTTTTTTTTTTTTTTTTTTATATCAGGTTGATGGTTATCTTTGTATTAGATTTATTTGTAAAAAATGAATCGCTATCAATTTTATTTTATTTTAAAAAAATTAGACAAACGATAATTTTAAACAAAAGATTCAAATTCAAGAGTCAATTATGAATATGAAAGTATTATCACCCTACATTGTCCGTTAAAACGGTTAAACTATAATTAATTGTATATAAACTATTTATTTATTTATATTATAAAAAAAATAACCAACAAATAAAATATATTATTTACATTAATAGAAAAAGAGAAAATATTTTTTATTAATTTAGTTTGGCAAAAAGAATATCTTGCAGACGTATCTCAAGTGCAATAGAGAAATCAAAATACATGTAGTTTTTGGTATAAAATATTTATGAGTTGGTCAATTTTATTTTTTATTTTTTATTTTTTTTATTTGTGCGGCCATGAGAGACTAATATCAAACGGCGCATTGAAAAACAACTAGGTGGTCCAACAATGGGACGAGTTCGATACGGAGAAAGACATAACAATATGTTGTTTTCCTTTTTATCTTTTTTATTTATCTTATTTTTTTAAGTATTTTTAAGTTTAGATGAATGAGTAGAACCATAGATGAGTGTTTGTGTGAGATTTGTGATTTTTCACACAATATTGATTGTTGAATAATGCATTTTTTCAATTCAATATTTTATTTTATATTTATAATATGAAAATACATTTTGTTTAAATTATAACATCATATATACAAAACGATAAACATGATACTATTATACAAAAATATTATAAATAGTCTTGCCATTGCCATGTGAAATATGTTTACATGAAAACAATAAATAAAAACTAAGGTTCATAAAAAGGATACATGAAACACAACAAAGATAATAAACAAAACAAAACAATTATAATAGTTTGTATCAGATAAACAAAATATAGATACTGAATTTGCAAGATTGTTTTGTCTCTCCTTTTATCTCCATCTTCAATTTTTCTTTTTTGAAATGAGTGATTATCCAGATAGTTGTGTAAGAACGGCGCAACATATAACCGATAGTGGTTTTTTGGCGGACAAATTCAAACACTTAAAATCAGTTCATATTTTAATCTCTCATTCTCATTCTTTATAAGAGTTTCATAATACTCTTACTTATATTAACAAATTAAATAATTTTTATAAATAAATATTTACCATTATGACTAATTAAGTTGAATTCTCAAATTTTATTTTCTTTTAAATTTTTTTTTCTCAAATTCCAAAAAATCATATTAAATTTAAATCATTCATATTTAATTTACTCCAAAAAATTTCATATTTATTATTTTTATATTTAATTTCATTTCATTTTCTATTAAATAATATAAAAAGTTTTGAATTATCTTTTTTATTACCATGTTATTATTAGACTAAAAAATAATAAATAAAAAGTCTAGCATACATATCTTTTTATTAACAAGCGAATATCATATAAAAAATTATAATAAAAAGTTTAATATATCCCTTTTATTAATTTTTGTGTGAATGATATTTGTGAATGATAAAAAAAAAAGCATACAAAATTATTTCTCGACAGATAATTGATTAGTAATAGGGATTAATTGATTAGTTCCAAATAATTGTAGAATAACTTATTAGTGAGATAATGTTAATCGAGTAAGACAATAATAATTATTTAATAAATAATAGGCTAAAGGTTAATCGATTAGTAAGGATTAGGCCATCGATTAGATTGAAAATGAATTGTAGAAAATGACTAAATTAAAGGTAAATCAATAAAATAGTGTTATTAACATATTAGTTTAGAGTTAGTCAATTAGAGACTCAAAGTTGATCGATTAGGTCTAATCAGAATGGTAAATTAAGTTATTAATTAACTAATAATAAGAATTTAGATATGAAGTTTCATATTGATAATTAGGATTAAGTTAGTAATGTTAATTGTTATTTAATTTTGTTGATGTTTGAGATGTTATGGCGAACATTATTAATTTATAGTAACACATTAGTCGCATATATGAGTTGAGTATTGTTAAACAATGATTGTTGATTTTTAATGTTATATTTTACATGTTATGTATTGCATTCATATAATAGGATATATTCGGAGTTGAATTGAGGAGACATCGGAGATATCGATGGGGTGTTCATCATCATGACTAAACACTCTTGTTCGTTGAGTAATTCGTAGGTAGCTTATCTATCGGTATTAGTTTAGTGTCGTAAAGATTCAATGTAAAATAGTTAATGATTAGACTTTATGTTATATTATTATGCGTATATTAATGTTTTAAATGTTATATGCTACAAATATTGATATGCATTCAATTCACCTTACTTGGCTTGATTACATTATTATGAATGATGATCTACCATCATATGTTTTTTAGGTGAGTGGAATAGATAGAGACGAGAGTAGATATGAAAATTGTCAATAAAAAAAAATATAAAGTGATAAAGTGATTGACATACCAATAGTACATTAGATAATTATTTATTTATGTTAATTTGTCGATTTCTTAATCGACTAATAAATTGAGATTATATAAATTTAATTTGAATTATTTGTAAACAAATAAACTCTAATTAGTTAGACAATTATTGAGTTGAACTTTTTTGAAAATGTGATTTCCACATGTTTTAAATTGTAATATTTGTGTGCTGAAATTTATTTTCTCATGGACCAAACTTATTGTATTTTTATTATAATTATATATTTTTTGATATTTTAATAATAAAAGATTTCACATTAGTACCTCTAATAAAATACTAGAGAATAACAAAATTATAAGCATATCGAAATCTTGATTGGTATCGAGCTTATTCTTTCTCCTGTCTTCAATGCCACCTAAATAGTTTATTTATTTATTTATTTATTATGCCTAGCTGATCCAGTGGCAAGACAAGTAGATCATTTATGTTACTTAATTACATGCTAAAGTTTCGAAATGGTTAGCGTGAAGCATTGAGAACCATAGTGTGGTCCATAGATCACGACTCATCATGTATACTCGGCATGTGTTTGGTTGAATGGTGGATCAACCACTCCCATGAATCTGACTAGTCTGAGTTTTAGAAACTTTAATATACTAATATGCTTTTTAATCTATCAAAAATATTGTTAATATGATCTTGTTTTAAATACACATTCATACAAACAAATTAATTTGTATGTTTGGTGGAAAATATTTATTCAACGATTTCATCGACGAGTAGTCTTTTCTTTAACGTCTTTAACTATTTTTTCATCTTCTATTTTGACTTTCATGTCAGGTTAATAGTTCTATGTAGTTTCTATATTTAATTCAACTCAATCTACATTTATTTCAGTTAATTAACAATTTAATTATTTTGCTAGCCCTCATATTTATACTGATTTTTCTATATTTTTTATTTTTTTAATAGTAGTCATGATTTTAACTTTAATATTAAATAAGTTATTTTTTTCCTACAAAAACAATTTAATTATTCTGTGAGTAGCTGCATAAAAATTTAATATACTAAAATATATATTCAAATTCAGGATATTCCTCTTTCTCAATTTCTCGATTTTAATGTGAAGGAGTTTCTCTTCTTAAACTATTTATAACAAAAAAATAAAATTAAAAGCTTAGGAATGAAACTTGTTAGACATATGTAGGTGTGTTTCATATGTGGGATTAAAAAGACTTTTGGAATTTCTTCTACCAAATCCAATGTACACAGCAGTGTGTGATTGTGGATAGTATAGGCAAAGAGATGTGTTGTATGTTCAAATCTCTTTATCTTGCGTCCTTTTCATTTTTGTCTTGCTTGTCTTATTTTGTCTCTTTAAGAACCTTTGTTTTGGTTTGCCATAAACAGTGACTTTACCAATTGCTCCCATAAAGAGAGCATGCAAACAATCGAAATAATGAAAGAAGCATTCTCTTCTATTCCCTATTCCAATTCCGATTAGTATTGCTTGTTTTTTTGTCACACTCTTGCACGTTCAATTGAGAGGTGTGGGGCCCAAATTATGGGGTAGCAAATTCCTTTCAATTCAAAATCATTTTTACCTCCCACTCCCTCAATCATGTGTAAAAGACCATTTTACCCTCAATTTCATCTATTAACACCCAAAAAAATTTGACTTTCCTTTTTTACCCAATTTCTTCGAAAGTTTGTAATATTTGAATCTGATCCTACCCACCCCTCGAACATTTGAAACTTCCGAATCTCAAAAGTAAGTAAAAATTCGAATATTTCAAATATTCGAAATGTATGAAACCCCAAATCGTTCGAAAGTTTGTATCATGTTGAAAGTTTCGAAATGGAAGTCTCGAAAGTTTGAAAGTTTAGAAACATAGAAACTTTCGAAAGTTTCATGGAATTAGAAAGTTTCGAAATGGTTGATGCTCGAAAAAATGAAAATTTCGAAATAGAGGTCGAAAATATGAAAGTTTCGAATGATGAAACTTTAGAAGTATATTTTTCCCCATAAATAATGAAACTTTCGAAAGTTTCGTTGAACAAGAAAGTTTCGAAATATAGAAACTTTCGAAACTTTCGAAGAATATGAAAGTTTCGAAATGCAAAATTTTGCAAAACTTTCGATACATGTTAGTTTCGAAAATTTGGTATTAATCGAAAGTTTCGAAATACATTTTTATTAGTAATAAATTAATAGTAATAAATAATAATAAATTTATAATAATAAATTTATGGTAATAAATTAATAGTAATAATAAATTTGATATTTAATTTTGGAAGTTTCAATGATTTTAAAAAAAAAATGAAAGTTTCGAAACTTCTGATATTTTCGAAATAGAATTACTTCGAATGTTTGAAATCTTCGAAGTATATGTGCATTGAAAGTTTCAAATTCATCCAAACTTTCGAAGTTTTCTGGAAAAAATACACTTCGAAAATTTCATATTCATCCAAAGTTTCGAAATTTCTGGAATATTTCATTTCAAAAGTTTGGTATTTTTCCAAAGTTTTGAAATTAGTAATTTTTTTCTGTATAATTACATTTCGAAAGTTTCCAATTTTACAAAACATTCGAAAGTTGGGGTCGAAAACTGAAATAGAAATTTTTTCCATAATTTTATACAAATTAAATAAGGGTAAAATAGTCTTTAAAAAAATTAGAAGGGTGGGAGGTAAAAATGGGGGGTGTGTGGTACAAAACCCTTTGCCCATTATCCAAACCCAAAACCCAGAGACAATTCTTGGAGAATTGGATTTGGTATCCCTCGTTTATATCTATACCTTATATTTAAAAAATTTACGCTTAAATTTACTAAAATATCCTTAACTTTACGGTAAAAAAAATAAATATATTTAGTGGTACTCACAATTTCAATTTTTTAAAACAAGTAAATTTTTTCTAAAAAAGTCTCTTATTGGAAATTTTTGGAACGAACTTTCCATTAGTTATTTTTTTTAATAACGAAAATTTTATTTTTAAATTTTTCGGGAGTTTGAATTGTAAATTTAAAATTTTTTATATTAAAAAATAACAATTGAAAATTTTAAATTTTCGGTGGAACTTCTAGAAATTTCATTCCTTCATGAAATTTCTGGTACAGTTTTTGTTTTTAATTTTTTTTACATTTATTTCATATTCAATTTATTTTAAATGAGGATCAGACGAGCAAAAATCACCGTTGAACATTCTCGAGTTCGACCACCTATCACAACAAGAATACATGGTTTTTGTGAGGGGCAAAAGCCCTCACAAATGGGGAAAAACAGCCACAAAGTAGACATTTGTGGCGGCCTTAGGCAGCTACAAACTTTTGTGGCGGCCAAAATGGTCACAAAGTGTGAAAAATTCGTTGTCTTTTGTGATGCCAAAGGCCGTCACAAACGTATGCTTTTGTGAGGGCATAGACCGCCACAAATGCCTCATTTTATGAGAGTTTAGGCCGCCACAAATGTTAAAACTAATTTTTAAAATTAAGCTTTTGTGGGGGGCCTGCCACAAATGCTTCCTTTTGTGAAGGCTTAGGCCGCCACAAAGGATGTTCCAAATTAAAAAATAAATATTTTGCGAGGGCTTAGGCCGCCACAAAATATTAACTTTATTAAAAAATTATTTTATTAAATTCAAAATTAATACTACAAAATAATATTATATATAATAAATTAATATGAATATAAATGTAAAATTAAAATTACAATATTATAATTAAATTTAAATTAAATTTCAATTTAAATTTAATATGTTATATATAATAAACTAATATCAATATAAATTAAAAATTTAAATTAAAAATATAATATTACAATTTAATTATCATTTAAATTAAATTTTAAATATAATATTTAAATTATAATTATAATTATAATTAAAGATTAATTAAAATTAAAATTAAATTTAAATAAAGATTGAATGTAAAAATTAAAATAACTATTATATATAAAAAAATAGAATATTATATTAATTAAAGTAATTACTACCAAACCCAATAAAAATTCCAAAATTAATAAATCATCTCTTACAAACCAAAAATTAAGCACACAATAATTAACTAGGACAAGATAAATGTGTTCTTACAAACCAAAAATAAAATTATGAAATTATTCAAATACATTAATCCTCATAATAGTTCCTCTGATTAGCTCCACTCCCACCATCATTATTTGTTGGAATGTTACCCGACGACAGAAGTCATTCAAAAGTATTATTAATTTGTGTTGGAGGAGACATCATGGTTTGAAATTGGATTTCATTACACCACCACTAGTCGAAGGAGGAGCCATAACTGGTTGATATTGATTTAAATCTCGTCTGATCAAGCCAGCTGTTGGCATAGTTGGTCGATATGCAGTTTGATTTGGTTGAGGTTGAGGAAGTTGATGTGAAGATGACGAAACATAATAAATTATTATCAAGACTATAATTATATAAACCGAAATAAAATTTTAAATGATATTTAATGAATTTTTCCATAAAATAACTCCTTATATATAAACAAAAATAGAGACTCTTAAAGTATATAAATTTTTTGTACTAACTTAACTACAACTTTTTTTAATAACTAACAAAAAATATTAATATCATCAATTTTAATAATATTTTTTTTAAAAAATAGTTATATTGAAATCAATAAGTTTTACATGTGTTTCAAATTTTTATTTATCATCGTAATAATTCTTCTGATCAGCTCCACTCCCTCCATCATTATTTGCTGGAATGTTACCCGACGATATAAATGCACTCTTATTTCATCATCACTCTTAAATCGTCTACATCTACATAAACAACATGGACATCTCATCCCCCTTCATCTTCGACAATTTTCTGCACTCTCGCAAAATTGAGAATGTCTTCAACCATGTGTGTGTGTGTGTATATATATATATATATATTATATATTAATTGTTTTATTTTTCAAAAGCATTATATATAAATTTTGACATACTTTATAATATGTCAATTAGGGGAGCATTTGCAAACAATATAATAAATTTTTATGAAGACTATAATTATATAAACAAAAATAAAATTTTAAATGATGTTTAATGAATTTTTTCATAAAATAACACCTTATATATATACAAAAATAGAAACTGTTAAAGTATATAATTTTTTTGTACGAACTCAACTACTTAACTCTTTTTAATAACTAACAACAAATATTATTATCATCAATTTTAATAATGTTTTTTTAAAAAATAGTCATATTAAAATCAATAAGTTTTACATGTGTTTCAAATTTGTATTTATCATATATTATGTAAACAACATAATTTCTATTTTTTTTAAATAAATCTATAATAACACATATTTTACTAATCTATACTTTAAAAATAATATAGATATATTTATAATATCACATATTTTACTAATCTATATTTAAATTGTATAAAATACTAACTTGATGTCGGGTAGTGTCTGACTTGAAGTTTTCACAGGGCTGAGAACTCTTCGAAGTAAACACAATATCACCATTGTCAAAATAAAAATTCAATAATATTGATTAAATAAATAACTTCAAATCAAAAATAAAATTAAAAAACTAAATATATAAACTTACCAAACTTCAAGATAGTAAAGAAAAAGTTTGGAGAAATAATTTTTGTAGAGAGAAGGTGGAGAGAAAATTTAGAAAGAAGGTTTAGAAGTGAAAAATGATAAGAGGAGTGAAGTGATATTTATAGAAAATGGTTGATCTTTTGTGGCGGCCAAAGCAGCCACAAAATTCAATGGTACAATGGAAATTTGTGGCGGCTTTAACAGTCAGAAAATAAGGCATTTGTGGCGGCCTGGGCGGCCACAAAGTGCAATAGGAAAATGGGAATTTGTGGCGGCCTTTGCAGCCACAAAGTGCAACGGATCAATGCTTTTGTGGCGGCCTTTACCGTCACAAATGGTTGATTTTGTGGCTGAAAAAGCCCTCACAAAGGACTTAAATTTTAGCTGGATTTTGTGGCGGCCTAAGCCCTCACAAAATAACAACGTTGTGATTTTGTGAGGGCTAAGGCAACCACAAAATCCAACTAAATTTGAAGTCTTTTGTGAGAGTTTTTTCAGTCACAAATAAAGACCAATTTGAATTTTTGCATTTATGAGGGTTTTTTCGGTCACTAATTTGTTGGGGTTTTTTTCGGCCACAAAATATTTGTAAAGTTGACCACAAATGAAGAGATTTCTTGTAGTGTATACAATCTAATATGAGAACTGTCATTGAGAAAAGGAAGGAAAAAAACAACACAAAGAGTTCTATATATAATGGTGTTTTTTCATCTCTATTTCAAAAAAAAAAAAGTTAAAAAAATAAAAAAAAAGAAATTAAAAAATTCCAAAACAAAAATAATAATATGTACAAGAAGTTTTAAATTTTTAAAATTTTCAGTAGAGTAAAAATAACTGCTGAAAATTTTAAAGCACAAATTTTCGATAGAGTAAAATTAACAACCGTAAATTTCAATTCACAAAATTTTCCGATAATATAAATAGTGTACTGAAAATTTTGTGCCTTAACATTTTCGATAAACAAATAAGTAGTTACAAAGTTTATATCAGATATTTGAGATAAAGAGATTACTTTCCAAAAAAATTAATGAAGAGTATGAGATTTTAGAGTAATTTTTTTTATCATTCATTTAATGAAAATTAGAGAGATAAATTTAAATTTGTAACATTTTGAGGGGTATAAAACCAATCCACGATACAAAATCCAAGTTTTCCATTTTTATCTACCCAGACAATCGGCCCAATTCTTCTAAACAACACAACCGGACTTATTCAGTTTATCCACTTTGTGACTCTTTCAACAAAATTATACCCCATACCAAAATAAAAATGAAATCTAAACTCACAATTTTCTAGAACACAAATTTATTTCGAAAATTGTATTTTAAGTTTGCTGAATTCAAATGTGATCTGCAAAATCTAATTTAAATTTCCAAAGCATAAGTAATTTGAAAATTTTAAAGGTTCAATTTTTTCAAAACACTATTGTATTTTTAAAAACTTAAGATTTGAATTTTTTGACACACTTTTATACTTTGAAAAAGTCCCTTTTATTTTCCAAAAATATATGTTTCTGGAAATTTGTAAAATAATTTTTCAATAGATTTTGGTACAAAATTAAAATGCCTGGCAGCTTGTTAAAAGTCTGTATGCAGTTTTTCTTTGGAAATTTTTTGGATAAAATGAGATTTTGATTTAAATGTGGAGTAAAGTATAAATATAAGGTGCATAATATTATTTTCATTTTTCTAGTTAAAAAATATTTCATATATTCCAACACCTTATCTCCTACCCCAAGTTTGATCATGGCTAAATTTTATTTAGTTTTTTAAAATAATACGTTTTTTATATAAAGTAATTTGAAATTTTTTATATTTTGAGTGTTTTGGATCACATTTTTTCTTCAAAGACTCAAATTTCAAGTTTTTTATATAATCCAAGTTTGAGTTTTTTTAAAACTTTTTTTTTCTCAAACTCAAATTTTGAATTTTTTTCTTTAAAATTTGTGTTTTTTTTTTTTTTTTTTTTTTTTTTTTTTTTATCAACTGTTAACGGTAAAATGAGGATTTCATATGGATATATGTAACAAAGTTTTTTATTTAAAAAAAAAATACAATAGCTTTTTTTAAGAAATGTCAAGAAATAGTTTTATGTTATGCAATGTTTGAATAACTGAATAATAAATATACATGATTTAACGAATTTCAAGTAAAACTTGTAAAATATTTTTTACAACATAAACAATAATTAAAATAATGTATTTACATATACATTCAAAAATTAACAAATCATTGTTGATGCGTTATTAGAAATCGACTTTTGAAAGAACTAATGCAAAAACTTTAAATAAGTTTTTTGGTATGAAAGAAATCGTTGTCAAAGTTGTTCAGCCTGTTTTTCTGTTGACAGAAAGTTAATAACTTTGTTGTTTTTTTTTACCGGAAAAAGTTATTAACTTGTTATTAGGCCCAATCTCCATTATTTTAGGTACTCCATAACCTCTTTGCCATTGAAGCTGCTTTATTGATTTAATCATTTGATGGAAAATAATGTGAATTTCAAACTGAGTGTTTCTTCTTTTACTTCTCAATATTTTTAAATAAACAAAAATATACGTTTAAAATTGTTAATCTAGACATGTAAAATAAATAATTAATTTAAATAAAATTTAAAAGTTTTTGAAAATATTTGAAAACAAAAAAATTAACTTTCTTTAAAATATGGTTGAAACTTGAAAGAAAGTTGGCCCCAGTTAAACAAGAATCAAACATGTCAAATTTGTAGTGCTGAACTTTTCTTGTACGACTTTATTTTTTTAAAGAAAAGTTGCATAACTTTTCTCATACCACTTTAATTTTTAAACAAATTTCTGTCATCATTTTTTTAGCAAGAAAAACAAATTTTAATTGATGAAAAAAAGAGAAAATAACAAAGGAAAAAAACAACACAAAACAAACGAGGAAAAGTATGGGAGGGCAAAACCAAAATCCAAGCTAAATAAATTTAAGATCACCCTTAGTTGGAGAGTTGAAATGTTCAGATTTTAGAGAAAAATTTATTTGTTTCCTAAGTTTATACATTTGCGATGTAAATATAATTACAGTAAACTCATCGTGAATGGCAGTATCCTAAGTTTAGATAATCTTATTGTTCAAATGAATCATTTTAAGATTAAATTTTTTATCTTTATAAAATTGAAGTCTTCCAAATTAAATCCATACTTAAAATTAGTTCAATTTTTAGTCCTTGTGTTTCTAAGGTTTGCAAAAATGATCCTCACATTAAAATTTTAATGACAGGACAAAAAGAATTTTAATGTCTATGTCACATGACATAGTAATAGACATGTCAGTCACATGGGATTCATATGTCACAATGTATATTATTTTCAAAATTTTAATAGTATAAAATAGCTACATGTTAAAATCTAATGGAAAAGTTCATGTAAAAATTACAGAACACGTTGCATACGAATAATTCCTAAAACAAAAATTTAAAGTTATATTGATATAAAAATAACTAAAAGGACTTCAGAAAAGAATAAAAAATAATTAAAAGAGGCAATATTATTGTTGAGCCCACAAATGACATCCAGTGACCCAGCCGATCTATTATTGTTCATATAAATAAAAATTAAAAAGTATGAACATCATCTAATCATCAACCAGATCTACGCATAAATTTTGCGTTCTCTCCTTATTTTAGTAATGGCTTCAAAAACGAAGTAAAAAAAAAGGCATTGACTTCAAATTTATGCTTGTGAAATGATAGCTACGTTTATACCGAGAGGCATGCAAATCTCTACAAGGAAGCCGTGTGTACCATTTTAAACCCTCAAACATATTATTCAACTTAAATACTTTCAACTGTTCGATGGAGATGGATTTTGTATTTAAAATTATATTTTTATTTAAAAAAAATTAAAATTTATAATATAAAAATAAAGTGAATTAATATATGTATATTTTACATTTTTTTTTTACTAACTAAGTAAATTTAAGTGTGGGTGAATATCAATCTTATCATCTCTAAACCCAGCCACAACATAAAATATTGGAGAAAATGTATACCGCACCTGCATTCTGTCAAATTGAATTTTCTGCATCAAATTCGAAAAGGGTTTAAATACAAACGTGGTGTATATTGCCATATCTACTGAAATATTTTTATAACCGTTAAACCAAAAAAATAATGATTACTAGATCACAAAATCTCTAGTGACACCAAGCTGTCTCTTAATATTAATTTGCAACTATCAATTTTTTTTCACATAGAACCACCATCCATCATTTTATTCCGTGTTTGGTTTATCAATAAAATATACGGCAAATATTACTGTAAATTCACATTCAATGAGTTTAAATTTTGAATAAAACATTTAATATAATAATATTAATATTATAATAATATTAATATTGATAAATTGAATTAGAACTTAAAAATATTTTTTTTATGTTCTAATTGACTATAATAGAATTGTTGATTAATGAATAATAGACTCGTTTGTTACGTGTTTAGAAACCAATTGTTATTCAATAATTTATAGGTTAAGTTTTTAGAAATTTTTAAGGAAAGTGAAAATTATTTTATATTTGCTTGTTGTTGAGAAAATCATTTAAAAAAATTAAGTTTTAAAATAATCAAAATGCCTATTTATTTGATCCCCGTTAGTACTAATTATCATCTCATCATTTGTCCTCGTTGACAGCTCTATTATATTAGTTATAAGGATCTTTTAAATAAAACATTTAATATATAATCAATGTTAGCTTATATAGAAATCTTGGAGTAAAAATCCACTACGAAAATCATGTTTTGATTTCGAATATATGGTAAAATAGTAAAAGAAATGAATGTTTCACTTTCAACATTCATCAATAATTCGGTGATAACCTTGTAATTTTGATTCAATTGTCCTTTTAGTCAATCCATTTATCATTAGAGCATCAAAGTTGTTCGAGTCTAGGTTGTTTTAAAGTTTCTTAACTTTAACCCATTCCTTACTCAAGGTTTGTTAAACTATAACTCAAAGATATCAATGGTTCAATCTTGGTCATTTTTTTAAAACATTGACTTATAGATTTTTTAAACATATATAACTTATGGGAAGTGCATGAAGTTTCATCAAAAATATTATTTTTTCTTAGAGGAGAGAGAGATTGAGTGAGTTGGAGAAGTGTTGGAGAAGATAGCAACTAGATATGAAAGCTATAGTCATAAGAATTTTATACAATAATTAAGAATTAAGAAATCAGAAAACGACAAAAGGAACAATATTAAAAAGAGAAGTGGTTGCCACAGTTTGTATCAAACCAGAACCTTTTTCACAAGAAGAAAGAGATCTATAGTATACAATAAGTCAAAGTCTCTCAGAAAAGCCTCCCAATAATTACACAACACCAAAAAAAAAAACTACTAAGAAACATGTAGTGGAATGGTAACATTAACATAGTCAAAGTCAACTACACAAAAAAGAAAACAACAGAAGAAAATCACTTTGGCATCTTCTATCTTCTGTTGAAATTCCACACACCTTAGCAACTTCTAAACAAATGAATCATAATACTTCATCGCAGGTCCTTTCCTTCATATGTATAGTACTCCAGAATCCTTATGACGGACGAAAAAGGAAAAATGATCGAAAGCACCGCGATAAAAATAACCGTCTTGTAATTAAACTTATTGATGTAGATTAAGTAATAATGATGTGATTAATTATGGACGAGCAAAGCCTTCCTTAAACTTCCTATGAGATCCTTTGCGGTGACGCAGTTTTCCTTGTTCATCTGCATTAGGATGAATTTATTAATCTGAAGTTTGAAGTTAACATAGGTTAATTATAAAAATAAAATTGATAGTATTATTAAACCTGAGCAAGAATAGTTATGTCAAGAATGTTGTTTCCAAAGGGCAAAAAGGTAGTAGTTTGGAGAGTGAGATTATGATTTTGTAAATGTCCAAGTAGAGTAGACGCAAGTCCATTCTCTTTGTCGCATTGAATCTTGATGAGTACGTCTTTAGCGGAAACTCTTACTTCGATTTCAGGGAGTGTTTGGTTGGACTTTGATGACTCAATATCATTATTATCATCAGGTAAAATAAAAGATCTCTTCACTATAATCGCTTTTTTCTTTGTTCCTTGCTCTTCTAGACTCTGCAAACGCTCTTTTAGTTGTTTCACATACTTTATTGCATCTCCCAACACCGAAGCCTTATCCATCTGCACATGCCATTTATCATTTTTATTTTTATTTTTATTTTTTTCAAATAATATTATAATTTTAATTGAGTATGTGTAAGAATTAATTAATACCTTCTTGAGGCCAGGAACGAGGGCCGAAAGAGCAATGAAACTTCGGGTAAGTTTTTCCCTTCGTTTTCTTTCGGCCATTACATGTTCTTGAGCTTGAGTTGAGTTTCTCATGGTCTGATTCGCTCGGTTATCATAATTTGATAATATTTTTTCTTCATATGAACCTTGAGAAACCAAACCTGTAATTTTCTCTATTTTAGGCTTTAGATCGGAATAATCCAAGTTGTAAAATTGTTGTGGTGCATTGAGGGGTTCAAAAGAAATTAGTTGAGGTGATGAATAGGAACAAGAGTTAGATGTTTTGATCTTCTTAGTTGGTCTTGGAAGATCAAGATTTTCAAGTGGGAAACAATTTGGTGTTGTTTTATCATAGTTGAAATAGTTATTATCATTAGAGGAATCACTCTCGTATAAAGAGTGGAAATTATCAAATGGATATGCAAGAGAATCTATAGGGTATTGGTGAAAGAAGGTAAGATCCTCCATGAAGGTTATGATTAAGTGGATATTTGAAGAAGAGAGAAGAGTTAAGTATGTAGTACTAAGTTTGGAGCGTTTTATATAGGGAACACCATACACGCTTCATACCCCCGACAGGGTTTAATTATACACGTGTGAAAATGGATACATATTTTTTAGAATGCGGCTTATCTTCGTCTTCACTCGTTAACTTTGGTCAAACTATGGGTTCTATCTATATGTTCATCTTACTCTCTTTACAACATTTTAATCATTTAAGGTTTAAATTTTGATGGAGATTGAGATCTATAAGATAAACTTCCTCATATGTTATAATTATTATATTATTATTTGACCGTCATCAATTATTTCGATTCTCAACATATTTATTAAAGTTCAAATGAAGTTAAAAATCGAGTTTAATGCGACTTATACGAACTTAACTCAGTCCAAGAAAACGAAAATGAATTCCAAGTCATGAAATTTAGTCAAAACGAAAAGAGACCTAAATTCTCGGAATCTTGTTTCTAAGCCATATTTTCTCCCTATTGCACTTTCAGCTACATTTTTTCACTCTCGTCTTCGTCACATTATTTATCTCATCTCTTCTCTCTCTCGTCACTCATAAAAAACAGTTTACTATTGATATTTTTTACAATACCACTAAAATACCACTATTTCCTTGTCAATAAATGAAATCGATGGTATAGTTTACATTATTTCGAGATCTAATTTAGAGGCCCAAAAAATTTGAGGCCTAAGGCTCTAGCCTTGCTTGCTTTTGACTTGTGTCGATCTTGAGTACATGTGATTCAAATCCCACAACTCCTAGAGTATTCTGCACCATCACACTTAAATATGTCACCAATCAATTAGCGTGAAAATATAATTTTGTTCTTTTAACCTTCTATAAAACCTTCCATTCTTTTACCACTCATTTTTTCACCATTCTTTCGAATATTTCCAAATCTCAAAATAAAAAAAAATAAGTGACACTCGTTTTTTATACCTTCGAAATAATATAATTTAAATTTTTGAAAGTTTGGAATGATTCGAAACTTTCAAAATAGAAATTTTTCAGATTTTGAAAGTTTCGAGCAATCTGAAACTTTCAAAATAAAGAAAATTTATTAATTTTTCATATTTGAAAACTTTATAATCTTTCTAGATTTAAAAACTTTTAAAACTTTTTAGATTTGCAAACTTTCGAAACATTCTAAATTTGGAAACTTTCCAAATTTGGAAATCTCTGAAACTTTTCAGATTTCGAAATTTTTCAGCTTTGAAATTTTTTGAAATGTAATCCTTATTTCGGTAATTTAAAACTTCTAATAATTTAAAATTTCCAAAATTATCAATTTAAAACTTATTATAAATGATTAAGATGGTAAAATTATATATTTACGTTGATTGAGAGATGATAAATTTAAGTGTGAGTTGCAAAATACTCTAACTCCCACTACGAGATAGTGGAGGATAGTTACATTGAAAATCAATTGAATTTTGTGGAGAACTCTAATATTTAAGAAAAATGATGTATAAACACGAATGGAAGATTCATTCACGGAATACTTACTCAAATACTCCGAAGACTAGATCACAATACTCCACCGCATACCCTGGTTTTTTTATTCAATAACATTATTATTATTATTATTATTATTATTATTATTATTATTATTATTATTATTATTATTATTAACTCTAACAGTGGCACTAATGAAAAACAACATATAATAGGAGACAAGTTGAAGTTGTAAATGGCTGCCAGTGCAACTGCAGAAAATATGACAACTAGGGTCGATCGAGAGCTTCTATATTCCTCTCTCCCATCAAACTGGAATTAATTCATATGCTGCCCCCACATGCTCTTTAATTATTGCCTTTCGTCAACAGTTTAATTCAATTACTTTTTTAATATCAACCATAATCAATAATGTTAACATATTAATTTATATATACTACTTTGTGGTTAAATAAGTCATCGTGTTTAATTAAGAAGCTTCGAATGTGTTTACACGCATTAAGTTTTGTTATTGTATCACTTTCAACCATGATTTGCACGATCGCGTAAGCATATTGACGAACCATGTTGATTGCATAATCTACTGCTAATAAATCACTATAAAAACTTAATCATGTCCCCTTCAAGCTGACCCCTATTTCGAGGATATATAATTAGTGTAAGTGTAACAGTGTAGCCCCATGTTTTTGCATTGCACTTTAAAATCAATTTTTTATAAATAAATAAAAAAATTGAACGAAAATAAAATGCAAAACATCGTATGATTAACTTATTATCACAACTATATTACACCCTAAGTGGCTCACTAACTATTTATAATACTCTAAAATATTATTAAAATTAACATTGGTGAATAGATAAATTAAGAAATACTATAAATATGCTAAATTATAATATCTTTTTAAAGTTAACAAATGAAAAAATATAAATGCTGATAAATCTAGATAAAATTACATCTGTAATTTTTTAAAATACATTTTTAATGTTTAAATTTGAATGTTAATTTTTTGTAGTATTTACCTTCTTGTAAAAAAAGAAATGATATGATGAAAAATGAATAACTCCTATATATTTGTTAGAGAGATAGAATTCATTTTTTCTCTAAGTTTTTTCTTCTTTCCCTTTTACTAGTGATATTAGGTCATGTTTTACTCACAATCACCAATTAATGCACTTCGTTTTCTAATTTAAATATCTGATTTTTATACCTACTAGATTTTGCTTTGTTTTATTTTTATTTTGTTGTTTCATATCGATGTTTATTTGATTTCTCTTTTTGATGCGGTATTCATGAAGTAATAATGTCAATTATAAAAAAGGGGGTTTGAATTATAATTGCATCTTTTTTAAAATTCCTGTTTAAAAACAGAAAAGTTTAACTTAAGATTAATATTAGTTATAAACGAAGAACGTTCTTAGTTAGTAAAAAAAAAGCAATATCAATTCATCAATATTAAAACTGAATATAAGACAAACAATAAATAGAGATAGAGATATGACACAAGCATATATCTTGGTTGACCCAACACGGGTTACGTTCAGTCCTCACAAATGTGAGATTTTCCACTAAGTGCTCAAAGCAAGAATGTTCTTGGTTTTCACAGATCAGTTTTGATCTATTACACAGTCTTTACCTTTCTACCTAAAAAAGATTTCCACAGGTTATCTAACATTGTTTCGGAAAAGATTTTACAATCTACCTTTTAAATCATAAAAGTATTTTTACACACTACTCAAGCTATGTTAACAATCTAAAATAGATTCTGTATTTTAGAACTCAATTATCACTTATTTAAAAAACACTTAGAGAATCGAACTCCAACTTTAGAATGATTTTGACAAGCTCGAGTATGATTGAATGGTTGATGTTTTGCTTGACACTTTGAGTTGTATTTTGTTCTTCATCGTGAAGCTTTATTTAAAGGCTTCAAGAGAGCTTATGACATCTTATTTAACCGTTGGAAGTAGGCCGACTGTCATGAGTAAGTGAATGGATAAGATTAGCCATAAAGCATGATTGTTCATACTAAAACCAAGAATGTTCTTGAAATCCAAGAGCGTTTTTCGAATTGGTTTGAGATAAGTTAACTTGTACTTGTGATCCTGCCAGTTGTCTCAAATGATTACTTTCTTTAAGCCATGTGTGCAGGTCCGTCTGAAGGTACAAACAACAGAGTCCTTTACAACCTATTAATTGTACTTTCTTTTGCTTGACTTGAAGAATGATATTTCTTTATGCATTTTATGAAGCAAGATTTTGAGCCTTCGAATTCTTGAATGATTTTTGCTTAGATTGATTCTTGTTTATTATTGATGGAGATATGAAATGAATAAAGTTTCATGGATCTAATCTTTTACATTGAAATCTGATCATTCTTGTTTATGATAAATATGGATAACGTTCATCGATTTTCAGAAATATGTCAAGAACGTTCTTCGTTTTGCTGATTTTGATTTATAGATTTTAATAAGATTTGCTCTATAATACTTGGTACCTATCTTGTTTTAATACACTTAAAAACACATGTTAAATACCAAAACACTTAGAATCATAATTAGAAGTCTTAATTAACCTTTTGTTTAATTATAATCAAAACATTAATTTGGGATTTTGTCTCAACAGTTCATTCTCGTCTTGTTGTGGGTATCCATTTGATTCGGATTTGGATTTATAAATTAATTACTAATTCAACTAATGACTTGTTCATCAACATCAAAAAATTGAATCCATGAATATTTCAATCACTTTAATTTTTATCACGTCATTTGTAGGTATTGTGCATTTTATCATTTTTATTTTTAACAAGATTGAATTTGTAATTGTATATAATATATTCTATTTATTTGAATTGATGAATATTTTATTTATTTATAAAAATTCCTATATATTTCGTTTCACACAAGCATTGGAATGACGACACTATGATTCATGGATCTAATCTTTTACATTGAAATCTGATCATTCTTGTTTATGATAAATATGGATAACGTTCATCGATTTTCAGAAATATGTCAAGAACGTTCTTCGTTTTGCTGATTTTGATTTATAGATTTTAATAAGATTTGCTCTATAATACTTGGTACCTATCTTGTTTTAATACACTTAAAAACACATGTTAAATACCAAAACACTTAGAATCATAATTAGAAGTCTTAATTAACCTTTTGTTTAATTATAATCAAAACATTAATTTGGGATTTTGTCTCAACAGTTCATTCTCGTCTTGTTGTGGGTATCCATTTGATTCGGATTTGGATTTATAAATTAATTACTAATTCAACTAATGACTTGTTCATCAACATCAAAAAATTGAATCCATGAATATTTCAATCACTTTAATTTTTATCACGTCATTTGTAGGTATTGTGCATTTTATCATTTTTATTTTTAACAAGATTGAATTTGTAATTGTATATAATATATTCTATTTATTTGAATTGATGAATATTTTATTTATTTATAAAAATTCCTATATATTTCGTTTCACACAAGCATTGGAATGACGACACTATGACATTCTGCTTAGATAATCTATACCTACTAATTTACAAAATAATTATAATAATAAGCAACGTTTTGTAAAATAAACAAAATAATACTATTAAGTATTTCCCAATATGTAGAATGCGTCCTAGCTTGTTCATATATTTGGTTATATATCTAAATTTCCCAACATGTGTATACTTTTTATAAGTATATCTAAATAAACAAAACAATACTATTAAGTTTTTCCCGACATGTGTCATAATTTTTATAAGTATATCTAAATTTATGTGACATATATTTAATCTTAATTTTATAATATTATATCAATTTTATTAAAAAAGTATTATATAAAAAATACATTATATATCTAAATTATACATAATATTACCAAATTAATTATGTATGTTTACTTAAATAGATTAATTTTATATATTTAAAAGCTTTTTATGGTATGTAGTTTTATATTTTATATATTTAAATATACACTTCTAAAAAACTTTAACTTTGTCTAAATTAAAAAAATAAAATTATTTGATCTGAACCTATCAACTATGCATGTCATACATTTTTGTCAATTGACCGATCTATCCATTTTTTTACCCTTATATGAGATGATTTTTAGTTGGTAAACAAATTAGATTTAAAACGCTGAATAATAGAATTTTCATATGTTTTTGTGACGAACGAAATATAAAAAAAATCATATTTGTTTGTACTTTAACATCAAATCTTTATCAAGATCTTGTTTCAAAGTACCAAATATTAGCAAGAATATTTAAGGAAGAGAGAGATATGTAGCTGAATATTCTTTTCTAGATCTCATTAAATTTTTTAGTCATGAGAACATAAGTATAGGAATATCTATATACATATTTTAGGTGACACTTGCTTTAGAGAACAGATAAGTATTGCCCAACGACAATATTGAAAATAAATAAATTCTGGCAACCTGTTTTTTTATTGAGGAGAAACTCTGGCAACCAATACTGTGTAATACACAATGTCATACGATGTAATGTATTTCTCTTCATTTTTAGTTTTTTTATAAATCTACATTCATTTAAAATTATTGTAATAAAAATTAATTAAAATGCTTTATCTTTTCATATTAATTGAAATAAATAAATTAAAATGGAAAATTAAAATAAAATGAAATGTAAATTAATTTTTTTACATAAACTAGTAATTTGTGTTATCGCACTAGTGACATGTTGTTGATATTTTATATGTATCTCGTGAAGATTTTAAACAAAAAATTTATTTTATTTATTAGTAACAAATATTTATTCAATATTTTTTGTATTTATCAATGTCAAAGTATTGTTATGTACTTTTTGAATATTTATTAATGATAAATGTTTATGACGTGTTTTTGTATATATATGTGACAAATATTTGTTATGTAATTTTTTTATTTATCACTGACAATAATTTTTTTTTGTGCAATAGGAAAAAATATTTATCTAATTTTTTGCTTATATTTATCAATGACAAATATCTATTATATTTTTTTAATATTTATCAGTAATAAATGTTTTTTTTCTTCATGTATTAGTGTAATACCATAAGTTAATTGTCTAAAATATAACTTGAGTAGCATAATTCGACAAAAGAGTTATGCTGAACAGAAGAAGAAGCCCTCTAGAATTTGAAGAAGGTGATCACGTTTTCCTGCAACTATAGGTATTGAAATATCCGTAAGAGTAAAGAAATTGAGTCCTCGTTTGATAGGTCCTTATCAAATCCTTCGTCGTTAGTTCCAGTGGCATACCAATTAGCTTTACCATAAGTTAATTGTCTAGAATATAACTTGAGCAGCATAATTCGACAAAAGAGTTATATTGAACAGAAGAAGAAGGCCTCTAGAATTTGAAGAAGGTGATCACGTTTTCCTTAAAGTCACTGCCACTATAGGTATGAAATATCCGTAAGAGTAAAGAAATTGAGTCCTCGTTTGATAGGTCCTTATCAAATCATTCGTCGTTAGTTCCAATGGCACACCAATTAGCTTTACCTCCTTCTTTGTCTGGATTACACGATGTGTTCCATGTGTCTCAACTCAAAAAATACATGACCTGTCACAAACTTTACACCATGATTCAATCCAATTGAAACCAAACCTTACTTTTAAACCGGACGAATTGTGGACAGCAGTTTGAAAACATTAAGAAAAAAAAGCAATTTCATTTGCGAAGGTTGTTTGGAAAGGTATGTCGCCCAAAGATGCCACGTGGGAACTTGAGTCTGAAATCTTGGAGAAGTGTCCTCACTTGTTTTATTAGGTAAGTTACTAAATTTTGAGGACAAAATTTATTTAAGGGGAAATGATGTAACATCCTCTTTAGCATAAATAATTTGTAGTAATTTTTATGTTTTACTTATTATAATAATAATAATAATAATAATAATAGTAATAATAATTAAAAGGGGGAAAGTAGTAAAATAAAAGTAAAATAAATTAAAACAAAAGAAAAGAAAAAGAGGAATGGGGGAGAGCGGCAAAACAGAAAAGAAAGGGAGAGAAAAAAATAGTGAGATAAAGAAGAAGAAAGAGTGAGAGAAAGAAGAAGAGAAGGAGAAAAAAAGAAGAAGAGAGAAAACAACTAAAAACATTGACAATCCAAAAAAAGGGAAAGGAAAAGTGCAATTTTGCTAAAAGTTAACGTAGAAAGAGTTGAGTGTATCATCATTTTCTTCCATTCTTTTGGAAATCAAGAGTTGAATTTCCCTTTTTCTATCTCTAATTCATGCATGTATGAAATAATGTGTTCTATAGGTTAGGGATTTGGGGTTTAAGAGTTTGAAATGAAGAAAGGGATCTTTTTATTTTATTCTTGGTTGGATTTAGGAATTTTGAAATAGATTACTGTAGAATTGAGTAAATTGAAATTTTTGATGCTGTTTTGATGTGTTCATTACTGATTTACTCATAATTTGTAGCATTATTGTTGCAAAGAATTGTTAGGAAATTAGTGTGATAGAAGGAATGTTATTAACTTGAATTTCACAGGACATATGTGTGATGTTTTGGTCATAACATTTTCTATAGACATCCGTTTTGAATGATTTTTAGTTTTCTAAAAACTAGACTAAATTAGCTTCAAATTGAGTACAAAATTCATGATTTTTGATTGAGTATGGATACTGAAAAATGGGCTACAAGTTAGACCAGAGTTGTTGTTTTTATTTGTTTTCTGGCATTGCGTTTTATTTTGATAAACTGCAAGAATTGGTGCTTAATAAAAATAAAATAAAATTTTATCTATAAAGTAGACATCATAAGATTTCCAAAGAGTACTCATTCACTCAATTCTGATACTTATAAGTTCATGTCAGTTGACTCTGTAGTTAAACCCAATTTTGAGTTGTTATAACATAAATTTGGGACTGTTTTGGGAAAAATCTACCTTAAACATATTGTCTGGAATTTTATTTTACATTATGTGATTTGTATGATATAATTGACTTAATAGCTTATGTTATCATAATAATTTTCAAGGTTGAGTGTATGGTAGTATTTAATATATGTATTAATAGATGATGTTATATTTGTGTGTGGATTGTTACATATATTTCCTATATATTTGATTAAAGTGAGAAGTATATGATTCATCCTAGCTAGATGAATTCTCCGTCTATATACGACGGAAGCGAGGGGTAAGCGAAGGTAAGTGAGGAACCACTTACGGACGTAATTATGTCCAATCTTACCAAAATAAAGTTACTAACAAGAAGATGACATTAGTAAAACTAATGTAGTCTTTATGACATGCTTGTTAGGATTCAAGTCATTAGACGTGAGTAATCTAACGACTTAAACTCTACCTAACAAGCATGTCATAAAGACTACATTAGTTTTACTAATGCTCTGTTCTTGTTAGTAACTTTATTTTGATAAGATTAGACATACAGAGTCAACTTTATAAGTATCAGAATTGAGGGAATGAGTACTCTTTGGAAAGCTTATGATGTCTACTTTATAGATAAAATTTTATTTTATTTTTATTAAGCACCAATTCTTGCAGTTTATCAAAATAAAATGTAATGCCAGAAAACAAACAAAAACAACAACTCTGGTCTAACTTGTAACCCATTTTTCAGCATCCATACTCAATAAAAAATAATGAATTTTGTACTCAATTTGAAGGTAATTGAGTCTAGTTTCCAGAAAACCAAACATCATTCAAAACGGATGTCTATAGAAGAAGTTATGACCAAAACATTACACATATGTTCTGCGAAATTCAAGTTAATAACATTTCTTCTATCACACTAATTTCCTACAATTCTTTGCAACAATAATGCTACAACTTATGAGCAAAAATTTCAATTTACTCAATTCTAACAATAATCTATTTCAAAATCTCTAAATCCAACCAAGAATAAAATAAAAAGATCTCTTTATTCATTTCAAACTCTTAAACCCCAAATCTCTAACGTATGGAACACATTATTTCATACATGCATGAATGAGAGATAGAAAAAGGGAATCCCACCTCTTGATTTCCAAAAGAACGGAAAAAACGATGATACCCTCGACTCTTTCTAAGTTGATTTCTAGCAAAATTGTACTTTTCTTTCCCTTTTCTTGGTTGTTAATGTTTTTGGTTGTTTTCTCTTTCTTCTTTTTATCTCCTTCTCATCTTCTTTCTTTCACTCTTTCATCTTCTCTATCTCTTTCTTTTCTGTTTTGCCGCTCTCTCCTCCCCTTCCTCTTTTTCTTTTCTTTTGTTTTAATTTATTTTACTTTTAGTTTACTATTTTTTCCCTTTCTATTATTATTATTATTATTATTATTATTATTATTATTATTATTATTATTATTATTGTATACTAATAAGTAAAACATAAAAATTACTACAAATTATTTATGCTAAAGAAGGATGTTACAATTAGCGGTATATAATTATACTATAACTTTTATATTTATCATTGTTAATATTTATTTCGTGTAATTTTTTATATTTATATGATAATTATGTTTCAGTTGCACTTTGATTGCACTTTTATGTGCAATTTTTTCTTTTCAGTTTTATGTCTAAGATTTTTAAAAATTTTGTGTGCATATAATATTCTTATGCGGTTTTGTTGTGCAGTTTCTTATATATAGTTTCTTTTTTTTTTTTTTTGCCGTTTTTTAAATGCAGTTTAAAAAAAATTAAATAACCATAAAAATACATTATTATTATTTTAATCCTTAAAAAAAACCAAATTTTGAATAAACAGCATTGTGATTTTGATGTCACATTCTTTACCTAAATTGATAGTTGTTTGTGACAACAATTTGTTTAATCGATAGAAATTGTGAAAATTTTGAGTTTTTAAAGAGTGCATTTGATTATAAGAATATGTAAAAGACTTCAAATATCAGATAAATAATAGTTTTCAACAAAATTTCGCACGAGTATAAGTATCACAAATCATACAAATCATATAAAAACACTCACAAAATTGTCTCAATAAAATTTAAGATTAATTGAAATGACTCAAAAAGTTAATTAATTATAATGCTCTGTCATTAATGTTATTTTTATGAAACAAATTTCCATGAAGAATAATTTATAGAATATAATTAACTTTTATTATTTTAAAATATTAAATAATATCAACTATTTTCCATAAAGCGTAAGCTTGTTTTCTGAAGGGAGTATATTATTGTGCTTATGGCTTTTTTTTTTTTGAAGTATCGACAAATATTTAATTTATATTTTTAAGACAATAAATTTTTGTGGATTCATTGATATTCTCCCTCCGTTTTAAACAGCGTGCCACGTTAAAAATTTATTTAAAACTGAATGTTTTATTTTCATTTTAAGGATAATTAATGTAACAATTTTTTTTAATTATATTCTCTTATCAATACTATATAAACTATTTTTAAAATATTAATATAAAAAATAAATAAAATATTTACATATGGACAAAAATTTTACATAAAAATTATTGTTGTAACGGATAAAATATAGTCTTAAAAGCCATAAAAAAAAAAAAAAAAAAAAAAAAAAAAAAAAAAAAAATTAGTGTGAAATATGTTGTTTGTTGGTCATCGAGGCTATCCTAACGTGTTTTCATTTTCGAGGCAATCGATTTTGTGATTCAAATCACACGTTACAATAATGGGTCTAACCTCATTTAATTCGTGTAGATCAACTCAACAACTATACTGTTTATTCATCCACCTCACCATAATTCTTTTTTATTACTTTATTCCGTTCTACATACCGTTCCAATATATATAAATAAATAGTTAAAAAAAGTTTTATATTTAATTTAAGTTTTATATCAATAAGGTAAACTTTTTTTAATCAATTTTTAGTTGGATTGGTATAGAAAAATTAAAGTTATTTTATCTGTAATTTGTAAATTATTTCAGAAAGAGTATTGCTTGATTCATTCGTTCATGTTATCATCAATAAGAAGAAATTGAGAGCAACAAAAATTAATATATTTAGTGTTAGGCTAATGATGACAATAGTGCAACTACAATAAGTCAAAAAGCTACAACTCCATGAATTTCAACAATCCAACTCGAAGGTTCCTAGCTAGTTCCTGCACACTTAGGCTGAACTCCTCATCCATCTGCATTTTTAGTAAAAGATAAACAAACTAAGAATATTTGTGAAAAATAATATATCTAAGAAAACATTTTTATTATAAAAAAAAATGTTAATTTATAATCACTTAATTAAGTTAAGAGAAAGAGAAAAATAGCGTACCTGGGCTATGACGGTTATGTCTAGATTGGTGTTTCCAAATTGCAGTGTGCTACTACTAGTGACCGATAGATGAAGATTCTCTATCTCTTTCATTATCTTCACCAACACTTCCTTTTTTTTCTCACAATGAATTCTGATAAGAACGTTCTTTTCTGACACCCTTGCCTCAACTTCGGGCATTGTTTCTGATTCGTGGTAGCAATTACCATATCCAGAATTTGACGAAGTGTCTGAGACATCTTCATGTGAATAACTCTTCTTGTTCTTGTTCTTCTCAACATAAACCACAGATTCAACGTTTTTAAACCTTGTGTTCTTTTCTTCAAGTACTTTTACTTGTTCTTGAAGCTGTTTCACATGGTTTACAGCATCACTCAATACAGAAGCCTTATCCATCTGCACCCAAATGGAACAAACCCTTTGATTAGTATAATATTTGAATCCACTTAATTAATTAATAAAAATATTAATTTGGGTGTTAAAATTGAATGTAAAAATTGAACCTTTTTTAATCCTGGAATGAGTGCTGAAAGTGCTATGAACTGTTGGCTAAGTTTCTCTCTCCTTTTTCTCTCAGCAAGTACGTGATCTTGATTATGTTGAGAAGATCTTGTAAATGAATCATTCTTCTTCCGTTTAGTTTCCTTTTTTTGATTTTCTAAGGACCCTTTGTTTGAGGTTAAAGACTTTCCATGATTTAAACTTTTGGCTTTCGGTTTCAAGGTAGAAGAAGAATCAATGTTCAATATTGGCTCTGGTTCTGGATTTTCATTGTTAAATGAAAGAATGTAAGGGAAGGAAGAATCTTTTTTTTGTGAGGAAGGGTACCCTGTATTTGAAGGGTTAGTCTTAAGTGTTTTGGAAGGCCTCTCAAAGCTGTTAGCATCCCCTGAGGAGTTACTCATAGTGCTTGAGTAATGACTATCACTATTATGATCTTGTGGCAAAGGGGTTATTATGTCAATTTCATGATGAAAATGGAAACTTTCATGTACCTTGTTTGTATTTGATTCATTAACGAAGTTGTAATCTTCTGGTTCCTGAGAAAACATAAAAAGGGTCACAAGAGATTATTCAGTAAACATAAAGCTTCAAAAGGGTGCAAACAAAATTGTGGCTGAAAACATGTTTTTTATTTACCAAATCACACAACCAACTTGTCCATGACTCATATGTTGATGTCATTTTGCTAGCTGAAATGGATATATTTTCAGTCAATTGCAGGACAGCTAAGGAGCAAAGAACCTGAAAAATTGGTAAATTTAGGCATTAAGTTAAAATCAACCACACAAAATGCAACTTTGGTCATACTCTGAATTGAAAATGACATCCATACCTTTCTGTCTCAATAAGTGAGTGAAGTTGCCTTGTTTATCCTTTTTATAAATAGTAGGAGTATCAACTACTTCCACAATAATATTCTTGGCATCTTTAAATTCATTTTAGATTTTTATTTTAAATGATTTTTATTTTGCAAAGTGGACTGTTATAGAATTTCATCATTTGCGCAACTAGCTAAGTTAATAATATTAATGGAATATCATGGAATATTTATCTTATATTAATATTAATGTTTGAGTTTAACTAATAAAACTTTTAAGATTAATCTTACAATACTTAAAGTAGACACTTTTATGTTAGTAAAAAAGGAAACATTTTTATGTTTAAAATTTATTGAAAATTGAGTGGGGAATGAAATCTGTGAAAACAATTTATAAAAGGAGCTCAACTTTTTGTGTATAAAAAGAGGATTGTGCACATGTTTAAAATTATTAAGCAACAATATAAAATGCAAGAGGATGAGAAGTTATGAGTTGTCGAAAATTAATTAAAGGAAAAAAATCCGAAAACAGTATCAAACCCAGAGCGTACAATCATGAAATTGAACATAATGTGATAACTTAATCAGTTAGTGGCACGGAGGGAACCTCTATTCCTGTGCAGAACATAAATAATTGAATTGATAATGCAAAACAACTTCTTGGAAAGAGATCATGTGATGCTCACCTGCTATGGTATCCATGGCTCAAATCTTGAGGTACTTTTGTGGCCATTTTTTATTTTGGACAATATTTTGAACGTGCCTAAAGATATTAAAATAAAGGTTATATAATTCTTAATTCTTAAAATTATTATTTTGTAATTTACATATATACTTCAAGAAATTTGTGTATAATATTGATTTTTATTTATTTTTAAACAAGAATTTCTTCATATCAGTAAAAAAATTAGCTTCAATAAATTATTAAAATTTAGTTAAAAAATCAATATTTTTTAATATATTTTTCCCATAAGACCGTCAATAATTGAATCTCTTATGGTATCTGTAAGAGATCCAGATTTTACCACTTCCATCGCACCATATTAATAATTTTGTATAATTGTTTTTTGGTGAAAAGGTCTGTGGAATCTTTATTAATGGATATTATGACTAAGGGAATGTTAAAATAATTTAAAATTAGCGAAACATGATACAATGAAACACAAAATAAATTAACTAAGTTTTCGTTCAATTATTTGAATATTTTACGATGAAATGGAATAAAATTCACATTTCATCATTTAGAAAATAAATGGATATATAAATAAATTAAGATCGTGTACTTTGTCACAGATAATTTAAAATATTAATCAACGAAAATGTACTTTTAAAATAAGGAATTTTTTATTTTAATTATTTATTTAAATTTAAATAATTATTCACTTTAAAAAGTCTATTGTGTCCTTTTAAACAAATCAAATTAACCGAAAAATTTTTCGCAGAGTAAATGATCCATTTATATATTTTGTATTCTTTTTTTACCCATACCAACCATATCAATTTTTATAAATTTAATTATAATTCAATTACTTTTTATAAAAATAATTAAAAAAATTATTTATTAATTATTATTTATCGAAAAATACTTCTTCTATTTTATAATAATTATTGCATTTATAAGAAAAATTATTCTAAAATTATTGTCATTTTTAATTTCTAGTACAACTTTAATTTTGTTTTACTAATTCTACCTATAATTAATATTATATGAATGACTCTCAATTTATTATCATTCCTCTTTATATTCATGACAACTGAGTCAACAATTAATTTATAAAAATAATTTAATAAAATTATTTTTTTCTCTTAATTATTTATTATTTTTTCTTAATAAGTGTAAAGCTCAAATCCATGCTAAATCTTAGCTCACAAGATATGTTTTGGAAGGGAATATGAGTTGCACAATCAAATCAGTCCAAAATGACTATCCAGTCTGAGTGTCTAACCCAAAATTGAATTCCAGCCACATACGTAAGCTGTACTAATAAATCTATTTTTTTCATTTCCCAAAGCGATTGCTATGTTTTCATCACAACATCTACGACAGAACTCTCACAATTAGATGTTTAAATTAAACATATCTCTCGGTACACATTATTTATTTGAGACGTATTGAATATTAAATAAAAATATTTTTTTTAATATAAATTTAAATTAGAATTCACAATATTATAAGTGTTTAATTTCTTTTTATTAAACTCAATTTTCACTAACTTCTAATTATAATATCTAATAAACAACATTATCCTAAATCTAACATCTAAAAATATTATTAAATAAGTATTGTCAATAATTCTATTATATTATTATAATTTAATAACACTTATTATGTATTTCAATATAACTAAATTATTAAAGAAAATTCCTAAAAATTGAAGAGAGATAGAGTGGATACAAAAACACTCATTTCTAAAAGCACTATTTTTACTTACACCACAATAAGTGTACATATAAATGATGATACTTATAAGAGGATGACTTCAAATGGTGTATGGCCGAAGGAAGATTTCCATGCTACTCCCTCCAAACTTACATATAAATAAAAAAATACTTATATATATTATTCTGTTTGTTTTTTAACGGGTAAATTTTAACATAAATCATGGTATGGTCATACTAATTTTAAAAAATATTTAAACTTTTAAAATATATATATACCTCTTCTCTTATAAGTAAATATTAATAATTATTTTTATTTTTATGATTAAAATAATGATTTAAATAATATTAATTTAATAAAAAAATTATATTAAATTAATATCGATCAAGTCACTATTTTATTTATAAAGATGAAAAAACTCACAGATTATTATTTATGAAAATTCTACTATTGTTAAAATTTTAAATGATTTTAAATACTGATTTACAATAAATCTCAATTATAAAAATGATCCATTATAAAATTCACTTTTTTTATAAAATAATAATAATATAAATTTTGAATTAATTTTATTTAAAGTTACCGATATTCAACCAAATTCGTTGATAATTAAAAATTTATCTTATTGTTTTAAGCAAATAAAAAAAGTAATATAAATACGGACACCCACTCTTCATAAACTTCGTTGATGTTACGTGAAAAATTAATACAAAAAATCCACACTCGTGAAAACACCTAAGGCAAAAGACAAAAGTGAGACCATAAAGTGATTATGGCACAATCATGGAGCTTGGGGTAAGCATCCTCTACTTTTGAATTTACTATCTCTAATAATTTTTGTTAATTTACTTTAATTATCATTTTATCTTTAAAATACATTAAAATTATCAAAATCTCTAATATCAAAAATAGAGAATTTAATTCCACCCACTTATCTTCAAATGTAAGGTCAATATGTGGGACCAAAACACAATCATAAAAGATAGTATACTACTTTCTTCGACCTTTGAATAAAATATTTAAAATTTTAATATTGATCTAAAATTATTTATATTTAAGTCAAAATATAAATATATTTGCTAATATATTGAAAATGTCAGTTAACGCGGGCCACTACTATGACTTTGTAAATTAAGTTGTATAACTTTTGTATTGTATAATCATCCAAAACTTTTTCTTAATAATACAAATACACTTTATATTTTCTAATATTATTATTTTTAACTTTTATTATCTCAAAAACTCATAGTACATCATGTTTTTAAGTGTCTACCAAACATTATTATTTTTAAATGCCATTAGCATTTAAATGGGGCTATGAGTTAAGCAGTGTTTGTGTACGTGCATCACATCACATGTACATGTCCATCATAATTAATTATTATGATTACTACTTACAACCCCCATACCAAACAAGAACACATTCACATTACGACATGGATCTCAATGCAGCCACGCGTATGTTTTTTACAAGATCATTTCTGCTCAACTTGTATCCCGTTCCCTTCTGCAAAATCAGTATGGACCAATCCTTGTTAGTTTTCTCAAATTATTTTTTACTGAAACGGATGCATTTATTAATTTCTCAGATCAATTTTAAAATAGCCTGTCAAAAGGACAACAAGAATATGATCAAACTAAAATTTAACTAATTTTGTCATATCCACTGTAGTAGTTTTTATCAAAAATATTCTTCTATATAATAAGTTTTTTATACAAATTAAATTTATATATAAGAATAAATAAATATTTTTAATCATTGTTTATAATTAACGTCAGATGAAATATGTTTTTTTATTGCATTAAGAATATTATATAAAATTAACCAATATTTTTAATATATGAGCAATAAAAAATAACAAATATTTTATATGTTAAAAATAATTGAAAGAAGTAAATTTATCAAAATTGATGTTTTTGTTTACCTGAGCAACGATGGTTATGTCAAGGATAGAATCCCCAAAAGGTAGGACACTACTATTAACAACAAAGAGATGAAGATTTTGAATCTCAACCAAAATTTTGAGCAAAAGACCCATTTGTTTGTGACAATGAATACGAATAAGCACGTCCTTGTCCGAAACTCTAACTTCCACGTGGGGTAGATGTTCATTATTACCACTAGCAACCTCTTCGCTCGATGACTCGCAACTTAACGGCGGTTTGTTTACCGTTACTACAGACTCTATAGGACTATCCTTCTTCTTTTCCTCTAATACCTTCAAACGTTCTTGAAGCTCTTTCACATACTTTATAGCATCTCCTAGAACAGAAGCCTTGTCCATCTGTAGTAGTAGATTCATTCATAACATTATTATTCTATTTTTTAAATGCTAGATGTTTCAAAATTTCACCATATACAAATTATTTGGTGGTTTTATTATTTTATTTTTTAAATTGCACATGTTTTAAAATTACAGTTTATAACCGTGTTTTTCAACTATGAGTACAATTGTCATCTACCATGATATTTTACACTATGAACACATAAAAATAATTTATATACATAATTTTAGTAGTGACTAATAATTAACGGTATAAAAATTCTTTAAACTTATAATATAATATACATGCACTTAAAACACCATACTTTTTGAAATGCAATAAATAGCTGGGCCAGGACACCCGTTTGATGTTTATGCGACAACAACTACAATTATTTGCAACCAATTGCATACTTGGAACATCTTTTGTAAGAGTTGAGAGTAATTTTAAAAACATAAAATTTATCTATAAAATAAAATCAAATTTCCTATAAAAAGAAAGAAAACCTATTTTAATATTTTTTTAATTTTATTTCTTAAAGAAAGAAACGACAAAACTCACAAATATTTTTAAGTCAACTTATTCGAATATAAAATTTATATTTAAATCACTTTCCAAAATAAGTTATTAATATTTTTTATAAGCATAATTTATTTAAAATTAATATTCCTCCATCGTAAAAGCATGGTGATTTTGTCACAAAAAAGAAACCTTAAGAGTTTATGAATGAGAGAGACATTGAGAGTAACAGTACCTTCTTCAAGCCAGGAATAAGAGCTGCTAGAGCAATTAAGCTCTGACTAAGTTTCTCTCTTCGCTTTCTCTCCGCAATGATATGTTCCTGATTATTAGCCATAGATCTCTTGGTTCCTTGTCCTTGAGAATTCATAGTTTCAACAAAGTTATTCTTTTGCAATGACCCTTTTTGAGTTTGAAACATAACAACCTCATTGATAGAGGAAAATGATTTCGATTTCTCAAAGGACATAATTTGGGAAGTGGTCGAAGAAGGGGAAGAAACAGGGGAAAGATCTTGTAAAGTGTTTTTCGTTTTTAACTTTTTGTTGGGTCTTTCCAAATTATAAGAAGAATAGCTTTCTGAAGACAAAGGTTGTTGTTGTTGTTGCAAGTTTTCTTCTTGGTGTAGAACACTTGCTATGTCATGTGAAATAAAATCTTCATCATCGAACAAGTTTGGTTGGCATTGTTGAAACAAGTTACAATCATCTATTTCTTCCATAAGCTGGAACAAAAATTAAAATAAATAAATAAATAAAATCACAAAAAAAAAAATTAAGTTTATTTCTTACCAAATTAGATAGCCAGCTGGTTGCTAATTCGTTGGACGATGTGTTTAATTTCTCCATAACGATAACTGAGATTGAATTAACAATTTATGATTCACAATTCTGAGAAAGACTTGCCCTTCCTATCCTCTTTATAGTCCCTATACCCAGTAACTGTACTATTAAAATATTAGAATACTTTAGGGAATTAATTAAAATATTAGTTCTATTTTATTAATAAATGAAAAATTGTTATCGCGATGACGTCCTGACATTTTTAACCCTGAAAGAGATATTTTCTTTTTTATTATTATAAAATAAAAATTGGAAGTAATTTAAACGTGGGAAATCATCTAGACCATTGAACAATTGAAGGGTGGCAGTGGTGGCACTCCATATAAAATATAACTAAATATACATTTTAGTTTTTGAAATTACAAGAGTAAGAGGAGCTGAGTTTAGTCTTTTAAATTTAGGAACATCCAAATTAAGTTATACAAAATGATAATTTGATTTCTTAAATTAAAAAATTAATATCAATTTATTTAGTTATTTTTTAAAAATATTTGCACCATAATTTTAAAAGTTGTATGGTTTTGATGAATGTTTATTAACAAAAATGTAGTTTAATTATAATTTTGGTCTCTTTTATTTTTACTAATTTATATAGACAAACTCTTATAATTTAAATGACTAAAATATATATGGGACACCTTTTTATTTTACTTTTCTTCGCATTTCTTCCTTCTTCAAAAAAAAAAAAAAAAAGCAAGAAAAGCAAGATGTGATTGGGAATGTCTAAGAGATGGGATGTGTAGATTTAACAATGAAAGAAGAAAGAAAATTCATAAAACATTATACTGGTCTAGTTTTTATTTTAAAGTTGACTGTATCTACTGCAATACAAATTCGAAGATGAGTTTATAATATAATATATTACCACACAAAAAAATATGCTGTTTTGATACGCTTTGGATTTTATCCTTCTAGTCTTGCTTAATTAGTGACTTTTCTTTAAAATATATGTATATAGAATATACTCAAACCAACATTCTTGTTCATATTTATACTATTAAGTATTTGCTAACCGAAGAAAAGGTCAAAACTTAGTAGTACAAGGACAGATACAGTGCTGTATCATGATTTACTCGATCACAAGAGGAAAAGGCTATGTCACCAATAATTAAAGGAAAATTCAATCTCAAGCTGTTTTTGTCCTCTTTTATTTTCTTTTTTCTTTTAATAAAAATTATGAATGTCAATAAGAGGAAATTAATGGTGAGCCAAACCAATGGGCTTAATAAATGGACCTCATATTGTTTATTTATGGCAAAAAAATTAATTGGACTAGCAAAATTGGGTATGATAAGGTGTATTAGATTATTCGTGTGGTTCATGAATATCTTTTGAATAAATCATAATAATATACTAATTATTACAAATCACACACCAAATCAATATATATATATATAATATAATATAAAATATAATATAATAATAATAAAAGTCACATAATATAATAATAATCTCAATTATTGAATCTAGCCACGGGCCCACTTGGCATGTGCCAATTTCTGCTTTCCATCGAATTTGAATTGGAATGAATTTTTTTTTATTATAATGTCTTTACATTATATTTCTATTGGTGATTATATAACGCAAATTTGTGGTTTTTTTAAGGGTATATAACGAAAAATGTCATTAAATATATCATGGTTTTTTTTAAAATATTATATATTAAAAACATATATAATATGAGATATATTGTAACGCCTCATATAATTTGTGTATATTTGCACAATTTTTGTTTTTACAAATTTGACACAAGAGCTATAAATTGCATTAGATTATTAAACAAATTTATTTTCATAAGTTGCACGGATTTTATAATTATTTTGTATTTTTCTAATTTTTATAAAATACGAAATAATTCAACCTTATAAATTTTTACATGATAAACATCTAAATATGATAAATTTTATACGAAATAAACATCTAAATATGATTTAAAAAATTATAAATTGAAAATTTAACCTTATTTTATAAAAATATAAAAGAATTGTTGTAGTCCGACAATATTCTAATATAAATGACTTTTTTTTCAATATTTAGTTTTTTAAAAGGAAAATTTAATATACCCAATTTTTAAAAAATATAAAAGAATTATGGCAGTCCAATAGAATTCTAATATATATGACACCATTATATTATATGTAATTATATGGTGGAGCGTGATTACTAACAAGTAGGATTTTGGATTTTATACATTACAGGGACTTTACTATAATTTTTAAAGGAATCTTAACAACATATTTTTTAATATACAAATCTTAAAATATCTTTTTTAATAGATTAAAATTCATATAGACCTCACAAAATCATATAAATTCTATATGAATTTAATATTTTTAACCAATAAAAAGATAATGTATTAAAAAATATATATTAAAAAATAATATTTTTAGTACTTTGGAAATTTTCTATTGTTCTTTTTATGTTCTATTGGTGTATGTATTAATACCATGGCAGTGTTATAGACTATTTTTAAAGGTTTAAATGGTTATTCTGATTAAAAATTTAGAGTTATTAACATTGATTCTGATTCTCATTGATGGAGCATAGGTGTAGTGATAGACACCTTTATTTATTTTTACTTGAATAGATTTTGACAATATTTCGTGAATTTCCCCCCATCCCCACACACACACCTTGTTGGCTGATATGCATGTTGTTGTCTTTCTTAAAGGCATAATATTTTTGTCTGTGTTTTTTTTTAGAGCTTTGCCCGGTCATTTCTCTAATTTGACTCGATAATTCCACATCAACTTTATTATCCACATCATAATTTTTATAATGACAGGAGATGTCGATGAGGACAGATATTCGAGGGGGCCTCCGTGAGTTGATGTTGTTAGATCAAATTGTATGAATTAGAAGAATTGAAATTTAGAAAAAGAGAATCGAAAGAATCAAGTTTTAATCAATTATTTGTTGTTCAAGCAACCGACTTAATTTTAAATTTTATATTAAATAGTTTGTATAGTATTATTTGTATCAAACTAATTAATTTCATTAACTATATCCTAACCTTTTTAATTAACTTTTAATCAATAAAAATAATTGTGAATTAACTATTTTAACAGATGTCCTTCTTTTAAAGGACTCTCATGCACATGTTACTTAATTTCTCACGTATACACATGCATTATTCATATTTATATAAAATTATCTATATCAATATATAAATAAAATATCATGTTTAGATGATTATTTCCTTCCAATTTTACATTTTCTAAAAACTATTTTATTTAATAAAATTTTAAAAATAGCTATACTTATACATGAAATCATATCGGATAAATTTCTATTTTATCCATCATTAAACAACTAAGTTTGTTTAAATAATTATATAAAATTTTATAATTTATATTATTTTAATAAAAAAATAAACATACATATTAGTGTTTGTATGTTCGTTAGTATTATATGGCTATTTTGTTATTTCTTTTGCAAAAGTAATTATTGTAATTTTATTTCGAATAAAGTTTATCATTAATTTTTAAGTCCTATTCGATAGTTTTCTGAATCTATGAATCTAAAATCGAAAGATAACTTACCAATAACTAAAGCAAAGAACTCATATATTTGTAGGAGCGGAACTAGGATTAAATAATTGTAGGAGTAATTTCATCCAGAAGACTAACTAATGGAGTTTCAGAAGCGTGACATATGTTTATTAACAAAAACTGACACTTTTGAGGGCCAATAAAACATTTGGGAAAACAAATCATTTTTTTGGCTCCAAATAAATGGAGGATTAAGAAAAAATATGAAGACTCATTTGATATTATAAAAAACGGAAAGTAGTAATATATATAAAGACAATTCGGCTACCATGTGACCCATTTAGATTGTTACAATTCGGAGCATTGATTGTTACAACTCACTAAGTAAAACAAAATAGCGGCAAAAAATATAAAGATAATTCGGTCAAAAAAATAATTAATGTAATTGTTTCTACGTTTATAAAATTTCATTTTTTTTAGAAAACTTAAAAAAAAAAAAAAAAGAAGTTAAATTTATTAATAACATTTTTTTAATACAGATAGAATAATATAATTATCGTAAAAAATTTACACACAACTACTACAATTATATAATATCAGATTCAAACATAAAATATGATATTCAACTTATCAATCTCACACGTTCTTATGTGAGGTAAATTTTTATATGATATGTTTTAAGAAATCTACTTTCTCGTGATTCATGTAGTTAAGATTATATATGTCAATGTTTTGTACAACTATGTAAAATGAGTTTTTTTACCTAATAGCAATTGGATGAGATAAATAGTAATGGTCTTTTTCAACTTAAGTAAGCTTCCAAATTCAAATCTAACTCAAAAATTGCAGCAATGTTAATATTTTGAGAATGAGTGTTATATTTGTTTAACACACAAAAGAAAAATTTGTTTGTAGTGTTTTTCTAGCATAAAAATGTCGAAATCCAAAAGAGAAAACTAAACGATTGGACGATAAGAATGTCTAAGCATGCAAGTTAGAAGATATAATAAAAAATGTATTTGTAGAGCACAATTGAAAAAGACTAATTCATTACAATTGAAATAGTTTAGACTTAATGGTAATTTTTGTCTTTCTATTTTCATTATTTCATAAAAATTAGTCTTTATATTTTTAAAGTCGACAATTTTGATATCTGTATATGACTTTTTAATTAAAAAATGACGACATAACATATTTTAAATAGACATGGCAATGGAGCGAGTCGGTTTGTATCCTCCACCTCGCATTCGGTTAATCAGAAAAACCTGCACCCACACCCATTTCATAGCGGGTGTGAAATTGAAGCCCTCATCCCCGCCCGTAACGGGGTTTGGATTTCCCCGCCCACACTCCACCCATTTATATATATAAAATTATAAATTTAAAAATCATATCTATTATAATTAATATAATACAAAAAATATTATTAGATAATAATAAAATAAAAAATTATTTTTTATAGAGATAAGATTATAATTTTTAATATTTAAAAAAATATTAAGTATATTTATAGAAAATTCAAAAATTAATATAATATTACTTATAGGCGGGTCCGGAAGCGAGTGCGGCTGCGGGGTGGATCTCATCACCTCCAAACCCGTCTCCGCCTCCGAAATTTAATTTTGGGGAAAATCTGCACCCGCACTCAATCAAAGCGGATTTTTCCCTCCCAAATCAAACGAGTTTGAGTGGGTATCCGCGGGTGCGGATGCATTCATTATTCATATTTTATTAATTAAATTATAAAAATAAAAAATTTAAAGTTAAGTTTTTAGAGGATTTTATTCGATTTTATAGGTGTTAATTGTAACACCCATCCATTACCGTTACCGACGGGAGTCGTGAGATTCGAGTCCGGTACCTGAAAGATAAGTATCAGACTCAAATCCTACAAATGGCAAAAACTCGCTATTGCTCAATTGGTAGTTGGACAGTGTAAAAACGGTACTTATCTCCTTGTAAGTCATCTCTCATTAAGATGTATGAACGGAACAATCATCTCTCATTGTTGTTTGACTAGCAATCCAATCCCTGCAAATTAGAGAGGTAAAATTAGAAGTCAAATTAGATAAAACTAGAATGAGCCATACATGGAACATGAAGGGTTGTCTTGACATATCTCACACATAGAGAACAAACAGGTGAGATCCACACACCTCATATGCGCTCTTGAGCAGACAATCATATGAAGGTCTGAATACGATTAAAGCCACTCCAACTCCACATATTCTTTCTAATAGGATATTATGACCATCTTTATCAATATGAGTTGTCGTTAAGGAATGGACAACAAACATCCTAAGCAACCAATTAAGCAGTGTCACCCCACAAAGTCTTCAAAAGCTTAGCATACTACATGTGATAGTAGAGAATGGAACAAAGGATCGACTTCAAAGTGTGATTAGATATTGTTACTTTAACCCATTCAAACTGTTATTGCCATTATATATGGATAATATGATTGAAGTCACCTTCATGAATATTATGTTTGTTCAATACATGTCTTTTCAAACAACATCTTTACACTCACTGGTTTCTAGTAGTCACCTTCAACCTCATCAACAGTAATGTGTGAAAGACACAAGAAAAATAAATGACAAAGTTGAATGAATATCAATGTAGAAATTAAGTTTGTAAATAAATATTTTATAATATTTTAATATGTATAAATTCATTTAAAAAAACGAGAAATTAAATATTTCATTTCAGTAATGAATTCATCCTTAAAAACACCAACCATGTCAAATTAATAAGATTGTTAATTAAATTAAATTGAACAAATTTATCTCATTCTCTCAATTTATAATTTATAACATTGCTAGAAACCAAATCAGTTTCTCTGGCACCACCACCACATCCTCTTCTCTAAAAGATTCATTAAACCACATCACCCTCTTGATTTGATTCTGCCCAAAATTATTTGTTAATTAAAAAAATGAACTTTCCATCTTCATTATTTCAACAGAGGTGAATGGAAAAGTAATAGTTTTTCAGATCTAAAAAGAAACGTTTTCAAAATCTCACAAACAACAATTTTAGACATGTACCGAGGTGGTTGTTTGTTGGAACATCGATTTCAAGACTTAATCTCTTTCGGTGTGATGGTTGTTAGTTGGAAACAAGGGTGACGAGAAACTATGTTTTTATCATTGTGAGATATAATATAATTTATTAATCTAACGACTATGAATGGTGCTTCACGGTGTACCATTTAAAGGTAGTTCACTTTAGACACCACTTGATTAATACAAAATTAGACCATAATAAACGAAATAAACATGTGCCCCAAAAAGATGCAACACACACAACATGACAAACACATTCTGTGAAGAAAAAAGAAGAAGAGACAAAGGACACGTACGTATGAACATTAATTTTACCCTTGCTAAAATTATGCGGACTTTAATCATATATGGTTCGGAAACGTGATAATGCAAGCGGGTCCACTTACCACATGACATGATATGTGTGCTTGTCAATTTACAACTACTGTTTGTCCAGAAAATTGCAGCCTTATTCAATATTATATTATTAAAATATTTTAACGCAATTTTTTATTATAAAAATGTTATATAATTTACTGTTAAAATAATATATAATTATTATAATTAAACTGTTACATTTTAATTTTTTATTGAATCAATAATAAAAATTGGTGATTTATCTTTTTTTTTTCTTTCTTCTTTCTTTTCCTGCAGTGCATATAAAGTTATTGATTGATCACATGCTGAAAAATATATACCATTGTAACGATGTAGGGCATTGTATCTTTATCCCCAACTAGTATTTGATTTGATTGACACTGGCGCATATTCTTTGATACCATGATCTTATTAAAAAAAAGTCTTATATAATTACAAGAGGAAATGTACAGTGTTTGACTATATAAATAAAAGAGACATTTTTTTTATAATAATAAAAGTTTGATTATATCTTTTCTTACTATTTTAAAAAGTGAATCTTTAGTTTTGTAACCGTACAAAATTAGATCTCATGTTGTTGGCATCTGTGTCACTTTCTGCTACCTTTCCTTCACTTTTCTTTCCAAACCAAACACAGTGTTAGTGAAAAAAGTCCCTTCTTTGATAATTATGACTTTGAAAGGGAAATCGTGTCCAAGGACTATTAGGTTCACATTAATTTCATTTTCTTAAATTATTTATTATTATATGATAAGAATTGTGTAGGAAGAGATCACAATGGGGGTAATAGAATTAATTCATACCCACAAAAGTTATCTATGGTGAAGTGGCTAATTTATAAAAAATACAGAAGACTGTCAAAATTGCATCAATAAAACAATAATGTTTAGGAAAAGTTATTTAAAAAACCTGATGAATTGGGCTTAAGGTACTGTATACAAGTATTGTCCTACTGGCTCCTGCTAGGCTGGTAGTTGCCTAAAAAAATTGATGAGGAGTGAGTTAGATTAAATTTGTTTCTAAATTAATCTTTTTTTACAACATGTTTTTAAATTAATATTTAATTATATATATTATCAGTTTAAAGAATTTTTAAAATAATTGTCAATTTTTAGGAATTTTATACCAACTGTTCAAAAATATTTGACTTTATAATAACTACTTTTAAAATAATTTACGTAAATTAAATTCTTTAAATTAATAATATATATTGAATTATATGATTGTAAGGAGGATAATTGGTAATAAGTACTCACAAAAATAATATAATCTACGATGGGATACGATAATAATCCACTTAATGAGTATGGATAACCAACCACCTATGCAACTGATAAATATGAATGGGGCACTTATGGAGTCATTATTAGGTTACCTGTACTCACAGCATGAACAATTTTTGCTAGCTACCTTCCTATGCCTAAACCTGTGGAGACTTGCGTTTAACGTAGCGTGGAATGGGTCCATGTCAGACCACATTGCTAGATTTGAGTAACAAAATACAAAAATTAAATAGCAGGAGTGATAGTTGCAACTTCCTTTATTTATTTATTTTTTAATAACACAACTAGGTTGTCTAATTATTCAAATCAAAGTTTGATCTTATCTAATTGAAAATGGTGATTGTTTTGATCTGATCTTATCTAGTTTCCAATGAAATATTGTTATTTTGAGGGGTTGGTTGAACATCTCTCATTCAGAATAATCAAAATTTTCAGTTGAGCTAGCCAATAACTTTCCATAAAATGTGGCCCATATCAAAGATTTTTCATGTCTAGTACTCCTCGCAAGGCCCCAACTTTTTTCACCCCAAAAAGTCAATTAGGAAATAAACATAAAAATAAATAAAAAATACAGCTTTTGTGCTGTCTACAAGTATATACTTCCGGACGAAAACATAGTTTTTTTTACATCAAGAAGTATACTTTCAAACTCTATGATTCTTTGGAAACTTGGAATTGAGTAAAGTTGGGCAACAAAGTAAAGTAATGGATTTATATACAGAAACCAACCGATACAGATACTGGAAACAAAAAACAAACCATGCTCAGTTCTAGCTTCTAATGTTAATTTAGTCGTCCTTTCAACCTTATATTGCATTGATGGTTCAGTTCCTTCACTCGGCATGCACTCTACACATGTCCAATTATCAGGCACTTTCTCCAACCTTATATTGAATGAGAAACAGAACATACCAATTTTATGCAAACCAACTTGTCCTGAGTCAAAAACCTATTATAAATCATAAAGTACACTGCCCCCTTTTTTCCATCTCAAAAAGAATTTTCTCCTGTCTTTCAAAAACCATGAACAGGAAGGCTTCCATTTGATTAACTACTAAACAGAGTGAGTGTATTGTGTAACTTAAATAGAGAGACAATATTTATTGCAAAACATCAATTAGGCCTAGGTCATGTTCTTGCACTCTTTCTTAGAAACTTTCATGCTGTCTTCCATCAAAACTAACTTCTATTGCAAGCACGACACTTAAACCACTTCAGCAGTTTCAGCCAGCAACATTCCAAATATATGGGAACTAGCATCAACTGCATCTACTAAAACTAACTCTTAGTATCTGATTACATATTTTTACTTATACAGAGCAACTTAATGGGTCAAGCCTAAGTCTATTCGGAACTTTTTCTTTGTTTACTCAAGGTATCCTCCAGTCAGAAGATATAGACTAATCCTTGGAAGTCCAAAGATCTATTAAAGGAACAGACATCTCTCAATAGATGTTCTTCTAAACACATCGCCATCAATCGAACCTCTAACTACATATTTAGAGGACCAAGTTATCTGTCAAACGTAGCACACCATGGTAGTTCTATTTGACACCTTTAAATTTAAATAAGCTTGATCTGATGCAATTAGGACAAGTCACAACTTTCAGTTGGGCCTAGCAATTAATTTTCGATAAAAAAACAGCCTATATCAAAGAGTTTCCAGGCCTAGTACTCTCATAAACCAACAACAACAGCCCAAATAAAAAGGACAACAAAGTAAGGCCAAGGGTTCATATACAGCAACAAACACAGATACCGGAAGGAAACAAGTTCTAATGTTAATGTACGGATTATCTTTATCACTGAGATCCAGTGATACATAACAATAAAGGGTAACTATAAAAGACATATTATATTGCTCACAAGCATTCAAATCATTTTCCTAGATAGAAGAATTAATGTTTCTGCAATTTCCCAATCAGGAAAGTCCTCTACTTTCTCAGGAACAATAGAGTGCAATGTTGATGGCTCAGTAACATTGTCTTCAATCCCAATAGCACCACTTACATGTTTTGCACTTCGGGTGCAACCTTTGCTGTCATATAAAGGAGTTTCTACAACTCCTGTCTCCTCATCTACATCTTCCGGATAAGCATTCAGATCGATTCCTCGAAATTTCTTGGTGTCTCTATTTTCTGACTGCAAGACAGTGAGATATGCATTAGCACAGAGTACATTTGCACAGTGAATAGGTTATCCTAAGCACATTCATAGTTACAGACATTTATATTCTTGTCAAAGTTATATTATATCACTCTTAAAGTAGAAAATTTATTTTTTCCACTCGACTATGATATTTCACTGATTGTTCAAGGTTCTAATGTTAATGTTAATGTATGGACTATCATTATCACTGAGAATAAGATCCAGTGACACATAACATAAAGGGTAACCACAAAATAGGCAGATCCCTTGTTTTCCCAGGAGTAACAGAGTGTGGTGTCGATGGCCCATAAACACAGTCCTCAATCTCAACAGCACCACTTACATGTTTTGCATTAGTAGTACCACCTTTGTTGTCATCTTCAGGAATTTCAGCAACTCCTGCCTCCTCATCTTCATTTTCTGGGTAAGCATTCAGATCAAATGCCTGATATTTCTTGGTGTCTCCATTTTCTGACTGCAAGACAATGAGTATTAGCACCGAGTACATTTGCACAGTGAATAGGTTATCCTAAGCACATACATATTTACATATATTTTAAGCCTTTTCAAAGTTTATTATGTGACTCTTAAAGTAGGACATCATTTTTTCTACGTGACTATAATTAATAATTGACTGATTGTGTAGTATTTATGATGCAACAAAGTGAATCATATTTTCCAAAAAGTATTGACAAAGAGAAGACTCGGTAGAAAGGTTATAAGATACTAGTATTATAACCAATCAAAATCTAAATATAATATAATATAAACATAAAATAGTATAAAACCACAACCATCTATTATCTTCAAGTACTACCTAGAGTCAATCAATATTCTAGGTGATGGAAAAGATAATTTCGAGCATGTCAATACCATCAGAGCATTCGAGATCGGTGTGTTTGAGTTTGTGGAGTTATTTGCCTTTCGTTCTTTGAATACACCCCAGAAGAATAACAAATCATTCCAACCTACAAAGCACAAAGTAGCAAGAGAATAGTAAAAGAGAGACAACTGTAAACATAAACATTAACATAGTTCAAATCAAATCATATATGATGAGTAAGGAAAACATCTTACGCTGGATTTCCTTAGGTAGAATGTTTGACGGAAAAATTAAAAGCTCAGCCCCATCCAGATTTCCTTTCAGAGCCAAATCATGCTTGGTCATGTAAGTCATCAATCCACTATAATATGTATTATAGCTGCAAGAAGGAAAAAATACTGAAAAGTAGACAGAATAAAACCAATCTTGTTAGTTAAAAAAAGAAATGTCTAACCAACCTATTAACATCTTTAGCAAAAAAGTGGAGGTCAATATTTTCCATGGTGACTTGAGCTCCCATAAATTGAGATGGCCAAATCCTCAATCGAGGCAGTTCCTCAAGTATAATAATCTCAGGAAGTTTGTACACAACTTCAAGAACTTTAACTGAAGGACAAGTTGATAGATGAGCTTGAAACCCATCACAAGTCCTTGCAATCCCTTCACTGCTGTGTATCTGAAATTTGCCTCTGTATGGATCATCATGAATGCGCGTGAGAAACTTCACAGTAGTAAACCCTTACAGCAAAACAAGATGCATAGTTTAATGAAAACAAAGAAAATGGGTCGTACAGCCATGAATAATGAAACTCCGGGATGAGATGACTCTGTGAAAGAATTGTTGCCTCAATCAGGGCCAAGTCTCTCAATCTAGACCATTCATCAAAAGCATGGCCTTCCATTATAGCTGTAGTAGCTTCTGTGGGGTCCTCAGCTTGCCGGCTCTCCTTTCTTTTCTTTTCATTCAGATAGTCTGTGTCTTTATGAGTGTCGAAATTGCTTGCCTGTAATCTATGATCCAATTTTGCTGAACTATCAACATCAAAATTACGAAAACTGGATCCTGAAAATAAAGTATCACCATCGCCACTAGAAATAGTTTCATTTCCAATCTTTCCTGCATTGGCACCAGAATAAGAAGCCAATAAGAACATTGCAGGATTATGTATCCATAGAATTTGATGACAGAGTTAGATGCAATTTAGGACCTTTTCCCTTTCTATTATCATGAAACACTTGATTGCTGCCATCCTTCTGCTTTTGCAAACAACCAGCCTTTGCTGACTTCTCTTTAGTTTTCAAATTTGCAGCTTTGGATGAACTTGACTTCAACTGAGAGCCTGCACAAAGAGAACCTCTAAATTTAACATAACAATCTTCATTGAAAATCCAAATAGTAAACATTCTACCACATATACAAGTTTTACATTTATCACGTGCTATCTTAGTTTGTGAACCCAAATTTAACGATCCATTACCAAAACAATATGGTAAGACTTCCTTTTTCACAATGCCATATGAAGATAGCTTTGGAGGGGAAACACTACCAGCAGCCTCCAATTTCACCTTCCTCAACTTCTTAGATGGAGGTTTCTTACCTAGTGTAGAATGGTTGGGAGAATTTGATGCTTTGAAAGACTTTTTGCTACTTAGCGTAGAATGGTTGTGTGAGTTGGATGCTTCGGGAGATAGATCGCTTGTTGCACGAGCCTTTCCATTTTTTCCTAACTTAGCTAAGGATCTCAGATGTTCTCTATCACCACAAGCATGGGAAGACTTACCTTTGTCTTGATAATCACAATATGGTAACCCTTCCTCTTTCACAACAACATATGATGTTAGCTTCGGAGGAGTAACACTCTTCGTCTCCTCCAATTTCAGCTCCCCAAACTTCTTGGATGGAGGTTTCCTGCCTAAGGTAGAATGGTTGCATGAATTAGATGATTCGGGAGATTTTTTCCTACTTAGAGTAGAATAGTTTTGTGAATTGGATGCTTCGGGAGATATATCGCTTGTTTTACGAGCCCATCCACTTTTTCCTAACCTAGGTAAGGATTTCACATGTTCTCTATCACCACAAGCATGAGGCACCTTTTCCTTGTCTTGGTAATCACAAAATTTTTGTGGAGAAGAACAAACAATACTTTTGATTGATTTTGTTTTTACTTGGCACGGTAAAGCCAAAACAATTAGAGAGTTGTTGCAGGGTTTTGATGAGCTAGGAGCTACAAAACTTTTTTCAACGGCCCTGGTTTTTTTCATTTCTTGATCTTTTAAAGGGTCTCCATGTCTCTTAAGTTTTGAACGAGATGTAGAACTTACATCATTTGTCCTACTTTTCCTATCATTTGGAGATCTAATTTTTTTTGAACCTTTAATAGATTCATGGTTTATTTGCTTTTCAAGTAGGCGTCCTTTCATTCTTCTGGCAACTTTTTGAACCGTATCTTGCATTGATGAGCCAGCTCCTTCCCTCGGCATGCACTCTTCACATGTCCAACTTTTAGGAACTTTGTTCAGTTGAACGCACATACAATACCTAGTTGATTAAAGAGAAACAAAACATACCAATTTCACTTCCATGTAAAGCAAAAAACCAAAATCCTATGTAGACAGCAAATTGCTAGAAAAAAAAATAGAAGATGCAAACCATTGAAATACTTACGTGTGTTGTGCACCATCGGTACACTTTTTACAAGAAGCAAGCAAGTATTCTCGCCCTAAATCCCCACATGTATCACAAACTCTAACCTGTTATCACGTGGAAGTGAAAATATAAATAATATTGTCCATAAACATAACGTTAGATCAAATTGAACACTTTCAGGGGGGGGGGGGGGGGGGGGAAATAAGAGAAG
>NC_021167.2:3097456-3136189 GCF_000331145.2 Cicer arietinum | reverse complement strand
AAATAAAAAAAAAAGAAGAAGGGATTGGGGGGGGGGGGGGGGGGGGGGGGGGGGGGGATAGAAGAAGGAAGGCACGAGAAAAAATAAAAATAAAGATGGGCCGACAATATTTAAGAGAACTACATGGCAAAAAGCAAATATGAGTTCTGACTTCTACAGATAGAGTTATAAAGAACCAAAGAATACCTCATATATGATATAATAGCATTAACGGCACATAAATAGCAAAAGCACATAAATGGTTTAATATCTACCATGTGCCCAGCAAGTGTCTTTTGGACATAAAACATGGACAATGCACAGGTCCGCTCGACCTTGTACTGAAATTCAACTTTTACGTAGAAGAATGCAGCAACAAGGATTGAACTCTGAATCATATGGTCATAAAGGCTATGATACCACGTCACAGACCGCCCACCTTCAAAGCTTAAGCTATTGGGTAAAAGTACATTAACAAATTGATATCTAGCACCTATTAATGAAAGAGTTGATCATCCAATACCAAACATATTCTGTCGAATGCAACAGGCATGGCTCTGAAACATAAATAAAATACACTTGATTGCTTACTGTGCTATATCTCACTTTATTTTTCCTTTTTTTCTTCAAAAGGCAACAACCTATATATTTTCCGAAGCACCACCTTAACCCATCCATTTGGATATATCCTTTTATATTTGAAAATTTCAAAATCTAACAATAACAATATTATTTCTTAAATGAAAATCCACACAAAGAAGCTTTTTGACGCAAAGCATCAAGGGACTGACTATGATGCAATTGACCCAGTTTTCCAACATTCAATGATGAGAAATTTCAAAAACTTTGTCGCAGCTATATACAAAATAAGATTTACCCTGAATCTGGAAACATAGCAAAATGGGATCCAACAAGGAGATGTTGCCGGCAGATTTTTGTGATTCTTTTTTTACATCAAGGATATTTTTCACTTGACCGTATATTTGTTGACAATTAGGTATTAAATGTATGAAAATTTGCAAGTAATGTAACACTAGCAAATCAATCGTATGAATGAGCCTAAAATCCACAAATTTTACAATTACTAACACACATTTCTACAAGACTTGAAAGGAAATACCCCATACCCATTCGTCCATTAAAGTGTTACTAGGACTTCCTCGCTGCGATTGCCGAGATTATGGCAAACAGGTGTTGTTAATCGGGGATAGGTTCCTAGAGATGATTTTCAATTTTAAAACAATTAAAATGAGCATTGGCTCCCCCAAATGTAGCAATTCTGTAAATATCATATATTTGATTACCTAACTCAGATATTGGCGTTATAGCTAGCTACTGATGACTCCAGTTGTTTGCTTGAGCACTCAAAAGGTTCTCTCTGGAAATAAAAGGGAATCAACAACAAATATAACAAATTTAAGAGGAAATCTATCACAACCACAAAAATATAGATATGGATCGTGCACAATAGCACGATCAGAGAAACCTTTTAATGAAGAAATATCTGAGCGATCTGATCAGCTAGAAAGAACAGCCTCGCCCAGCAGAAGTTCTCGAGTAAAGTTTTGAATATCAAATTTAATTGCTTATGTTCATAAAAGCAATTGAATTTATACGCAAGGATTTAGATCCTGGCTTGTCGTCTCTTTAGAGAATGAGTCACGAATGGACAGTGGCGTGGAGTGGTGGAGCTTGAACTGAAAGATTGGGGTGATCAAATTTTTTAAATTTTAATGGATAAATAAAAAGTTTAATATTATATTGTATATAAGAATTTTAAGTTGTAATTTACAAAAGTATATTGACATACAAATTAAATTACATTGTCGATGCATACAAACTAAATCCAAATTTTTACATTATTAATTAACTTTCTTAACTACAAAGACAAAAACAATAAATATAATAATTAAAATACATTTAAGCACAATCCTTAAGCCCTAGCTCATGTGTCGAAATTCATCACAACCCTATCAAATTATAATTCAAATATCTCTTAAAAAAACTAAAAATAGTAGTATTTTTAAAAAAATTAGGATGTCGCTAACCTTACTGACTGAGTGTTGCATATAGTCGCATGCGCTACTCATTTGAAAAACATCCATGGGATCCCTTCTCCTTATAGGTTTTATTAGTGATGTCACCCCTCCCGAACACCTGCTATAGGTTAAAAGGTTAAAATGATTAACACCTTCTTCCGTTTCAATTTTAAAAGGTTGAAAAGAGAGAGGAAAATGTAGTTGAGTAAAGAAAATAATAACAAATTAAGAGAATTACCTAAAAAACAACTACATAATTTTGGAGCCGGCAATGCCATCATCTATTTAATTTATATTTATAGAAACAATAAGTATGTAATTCACATGTAGCCAATAGGAATTCCAATGCCATAATTTTTGTGATATAGATAAAAAAAATTGAAACATAGAGAACATTAAAAGTAGAAATATCACATGGAATCTAAAATGAGTTCTTTTGTGGTATCATTACTTCATAAATCAATGTGGATTCAATATCATATTAACTTTAACCAAACAATGTCATCAGTAATGCTACTTTGAAAACTTTACCGTCCTATAATTTTTTTTTCAAAGTTCCTAATAGTATGATTGAAAATGCATAAATTGCAGAAACTCAATGGTTGAAGGTGGATACTTCATCCTGATCAAAGGCTAGAATCACCTTATTAAAAAGAGTGGCAATTATTAGGGAGGAACATGAGACACCCCTTGTTATGCAGTTCAAATTTTTACAATAAAGGAATTAAATTAAAAGTTACATTTTTGGAAACCAAAATTTACACAATACAGTATCCTATTATTTAGTTTCAGAAATCTATCTTAAAACCAAGATTGTTTGAAAACATAAAAGTTGTTAACAACTGGTGGGAAAATTATTCTTAACAATACTCCTCACCACCAAATTCCGTTCATACATGATAAAACAACTCATTTGCTTCCCCAATTCTGAAATGATTAAACAGGTACATGCATCATTTACAAGTACGAAAAGCTGCCCATAAATTTTCATATCGAAATCAGCTACGATTTCTAATCACTATACTCAACGATGAAGATCTATCTACCTTACTTTTAGTACTACGTATTTAAATATCATCTCGTAATTCCATTGAAATCAAACACACAATCAATACATAAAAAATTCAACAACTATCAACGGCCCGCTAGTAACTCGAGCAGTTACCTTGATGCAAACTACAAATTTGACACAAAAAACTACGTTGCAAATAAATGATTGAAAATTCTGAAACAATGATATATACAATTCAGGTAAATTTAACTCAACTAAATGGTTGCTAAGTAACACATGAGGAAAAAAAAAGGCCAAAAGGTAAGGAAATTATCCAATATAGATAATCCTTAAAACTTCTACGTACACCTAAACCTTAAAACTCGATGATAAAAAAAGGGCATTCTCGTTTATTTCACGACTTCACCTCCCTTTAAACAACCATATGATTACATATGAGGCAATGTCATTACATAAGGAACAAACATAACAGCCTAAAATCCAATCCAATATACATATGACAGGGTAAGGGTAGCATTTCTAGCAAAATGAGTTACTATTTGTCAATAATTTTTCAGCCAATGTTAGCAACTCGCATTGTTAATAGTTTGTATTTTGCTGAGAGTAGAGATTGAACCCTCGACCTCCTTATCAATTTGGTCCCTAACTTTCCCACCCTAGCCACTTTGGTCCCTAACCTTATATCCCCATTATTTGTCAATAATAATAAGAGAAAATTCAAACCACTAAATCCTCCATATGTAACCTTTACATAACAAGATAGAGTTCTCATTTCTCAATTGATATAATGAAAGTGCATCCAATTTTAACTATATACATATAAATTCATAATAACTGACTGAACTAAATCACAACCGTAAAATTAACACAAGAGTAGAAAACAAAGAAATAAAAAAATAAAAAAAAAACCATAATTCTAAAAATACCATATATACTCTAAGGAACAAAACAATAATTTAAAATTTAGGAAAAAAATAATGAGGAATAATGAAAGTGCATGCCTTTTTTTGTTTGCAGTTGGTGAGTAGCATTATAGAGGTGTTTCAAAACCCTAAACTTTATCTTCAACCTAGTTCCCCAATCACAGAAACGGATCAAAGAACGTTGCAATTTTAATGTAAAACGATCGTAATCCTCAGATTCATTGTCGTAATCATAATAATCAAACGGCATAGTGAATAAGTGCGACCACAGAATTTGTGACAAGGGTTTGGTTTCCTTATATGCAGCAATGTTTATTGTTCTCCACATAGACTTTGTGATAAGCAAGAGAAAAAGGAGGCACATGATTGTGGTGATAGAGAACATGTGAAATCCTTAGCTAAGAGAAACAGAGTCCCTTTTGAAGATCAACAACTGAAAAAAGTTTACACCTTTGCAATTTGCAACAACTCTCTCTATTTAAGGCCTTCTAGGAGCTCCAAATTCTATATTTTTAATCATTTTATTTTATGCTATGTTTTAAAGTCTACTTAATTATTTTTAATTCTTTTTGGTGCTTCAAAAAAATGTGTATAAGTTGGATTTCTGTAATACTTTTTTTTTTTTTTATAATAGGATTACTAAGATACTAAACAAATTTTTTTTTTTTGCTCGATAAAATTTACTGAGATACTAAACAATTTATTTCACTTTAAGTTGAAGTAGCAAGATAACCATGCTTTTGCATGAATAACTTTTGTTTCAAGATTTGAGATCCTCGATACAAAACTGTGGTCTAGACATTTTAAAACCAAAATGCCAAGAACATAGTAGAAAATAGAGAACACTCACTTGTAGAGATTCAATTTTTAGAAAGAAAAAAAAAAGACTAAAAATCAAATGGAACTTCTAAATAAAATGCTAAAAGGATTATTTGATAATTTCAACACAAATGTAAGTTTATCAGATCAGATAGAGGTACTAAATATATTTTTTTCGAAACATTAGTTAAATAACATTTATGGTTATCAATAAAATATATTTTATCGGAGAAGGAGTTAGACTCTTATTACGTGAGAAATTTAAATTCAAAATCCTTTTAAAAGAAATATTTATTGAATTTGTTTGTGACAAATTATATAAAAAAAATTATTATTTAATATTTTATATATTATTTTTTAAACATTTAAAAAAAATATTTTCTGTTGTCTGTCGCAACAAAATTCACTTGTTTATTATAAAAAAATATTTTTTTTATAAGCTACTAAATAATAGTTTTTATTTTAAATTATCATAACTTTTTAAAATTGAAACAAATCGATGAAAAATCTCAACCATAATTATTATTTTTTAAATAATTATTTTAAGAAAAAACTATAACAAGCACTTGTACTTAATATCCAACGCGTCTTAAATTGAGAGAAAAAGAAAATAGTGCCGATGGTTTTGGCAATTACATGATGTTACAAAGGCAAACCGATACATTGCAAGGAACCACGTAATGCAGTGATGTCGTGTTAGGATAGAGCATGTACTGTACTTTGTTTGTTGCATGTCATAGCACCTGAATCGAGTCACAAACACTAATCAAAATGAATTCGATGTACTCATCGTCATGTTTATTTGTATTTAGAAACCATCTCAGTTTTATTGCAAAATTATTTTATATGCTAGAGACACAAGTTCGAATTGGAAATAATATATTTTATAATTTCACCACTAAATAAAAAAAAAGTTTGACAGTTTATTTAATAAAATTTAGATGGATCTAATATATTACACATCACTGAAACAAGAATTTGGATTCTTTATTTTTGACTTGTTAAAGATAGAGTAACTTTAGACAAATTTTATAATAAAATAAGAGAGTGTGATATTTATGATAAAGAGAAAAAACAAAATGTAGAGAGATATAGAAAAAAAAAGTTGAAAAAGATAGAGAAGTCAAATGTAGAGAATACAAATTTTTAAAAGAAATAATAATAAATTGAACACAAATCCATCCTCGTTTTGCGCGTGCCTACCTCTCCATGTTCGATTTAAATGCGGATTTCTTTTGGCAGCTCTATTTCTCGCATGCATTAATACTCACTAATATTGGAAAAAGTGTTTCGATCTTCACCTTTTGCAAAAAGAAGTTGAGTAAGTTATATTAGATTATTTATATCTAAAACAATAAAACTGAAGTAATTTTTTTGTTTGATTTTGATTTTTTTTTTTTCATGTAAAAGTCATAGATACAAAAATATTAATTTAGTCAATTTTATTTTTCTATGTAAGTCATAAAAATTGTTTTTGTATATACACTCTCAAAACATAGAAAAAAGAAACACAGAAGAGAGATATTAATCTTTTATTAATATTTTCAACAGAAAAAACAAGCATGTTTATTTCGACATCAAATAATGAAGTAATAGTACTTTATGCCAACTTTAAATTATAAAATAGTCAAAATTAGCAGTATTTAGGAGTAGTAGTGTAGGGTTGTCATTGTCGATTTAATCTTAATAAACCGCAAAATCATATGATTTCTTATAACTGGATGTTTTAATAACGTTATCTCCACATGTCATAAACTCAATGGTTCATTTGGATATTCTCTCATCGTGAAATTCTTCATTGTAGTTGACTACTTCATCTTCCAGCTCCATTCCAATTTCTACCTCAAAATCTTCTGCTTCATCATCATCACCACCACAAAAAATATCAATCAATTGTTCCAACACAAACTCAACATGAACAACAAAAACCAATTTTGATTTTTTTTTTCTTTTCTAAAGTGAATGGACCTCTCTTTAACACTAACCTCAAACCCTTCTTCAACTTCACTTGGTCACTTCACAAAGCTATGTGAATTTCATCAAAAGAAGAGAAGGGTTTCATTTTTCGATGCTTCAAGAGTATTTTCAGTTCGTTGTGTTAAAGCTTCCGCCGAGCGAACCGGTGACACCATCGATGACAGGGGAGAAACTCGAACCGGGTTCACCACACCGGCTATGGAGGTCACCACATTCAACCGTGGTTTCAATGATGCTGACTTCCCTGTTTGGGAAAAAATTGGTGCTGTTGTTAGGCTCAGCTATGGAATCGGTGAGAATATTTGAAACTAATTGTGGAACTTTTTAGATACCCTTTTGTTTACTTTTACTAAAATTTGAATCTTTACTTGGTTGGTTGTGATGAATGATGAAGATTTTTTGTGGGGTTATTTTTAAAAGGAAAACTTTATGTTTTAGTTTTAAATCGAATAATTTTTTTTCTAAAATGGGAAAATTTGATTTTGTTTGTTTGTATGATTGTGCAATTTGGTTTTTTGTGGTAAGATTTTTAATGAATTGGTTGTTTCAGGGATTTATGGTGCTATGGCTGTTGCGGGGAGTTTTATATGTTCGATTACTGGAATTGACTCTCTTGGGGGTTTCCATTTATCAATAGATGCCATTCTTGAAGGTCTTGGATATGCAGTTCCTCCAATTATGGCTCTTCTTTTTATACTTGATGTATGTTCTTTTGTTTATACTTTATAGTACTATTGTAAATGATGATAAGTTTGTGTTCTTGTGTGTGCGCAGGGGTGTTTTGACATATTTCATTTCAATCCAATAATTTGATGCATTTCATCTTTATAACTGTTTGGAAATTTTGTAATAAGTGGGAACCATGTAAGTTTATCTTGTTATTGGGTTTCTTTTGTTCAGTTGAATTGAGCTTTCATCAATATGGTTGTTATTAGGACGAAGTTGTGAAGCTATCACCGCATGCACGTGCAATTAGAGACGTAGAGGATGAAGAACTATGGAGTTTTTTCTATGGGATGTCCCCTTTGCAGGTAATTTGATGAAAACTTGCTTGTTTTGGTTTGATGAATTATCTTCAATTTAGTGCAACCATTAAGATTGATTTAATTGATTTTAATTTACAGTTTATATTGATGGTTGCGGCAAGTTCAGTGGGAGAGGAGCTCTTCTACAGGGCTGCAGTTCAGGTTTGTGTAGGAGCTTCCTTGCCTTGATTTGATTGTGTCTGCCAAGAGATATCTGAGAAATAATTTTTTGATGTGTTTATATTTGGGAACAATGAAACATGTATTGTGTGTTAGAACAATCTATATTGAAATTTTGTGAACATTATCTATAACTCTAACATTCAAAGTCATTGCTTGTACTGCTTTGATTTTGTCGCTAGATTTGATTCTAACTAGAGTATCAAATATGATTTTTACCATCAACTTTATTGTTCAACACTTGAATGTATCCAAACATAAACCATTTTACCTTAAACTCACTTTTAACTAAAATTATTGTTTCAAAATCTATCTTTGTCATCATAGAACCAAACACACACCTAGTTAATGGTAGTAAGTTAGTCAATTACATGTAAATTAATTTCACATTAACTAATTAGAATGTTGTAGCTATGATTGGAGTGTTATACTAGCACCACTTCCTCCAACAATGAATACTTTCAATGTGTTTAGTCTAAGCTTGTTGAGAAGATGAATTTCAAGAGTTTCATGAAGACAATTTCAATTTTTGTGAATAAAAGAAGGAATTTTCTGGCTTAATAATCTTCACAGAATACTATATGTGAGCTTAATAATTTATAATTTGGAATTCTACAGGGAGCACTGGCTGATATATTTTTACGAGGCAGTAATCTTATACAAGATGTTCGAGGAATGGCATCTTTGGTATGTGTACCCTTTTCTTACTTTTTCCTTCTTATGTTGCAAATATTCAAAACCAAGAGTTTCATTCCGGTAACTGACTCGCAATGAATACGGCAATATGCAGACAGGGGTACTGCCTCCATTTGTTCCATTTGCTCAGGCACTTGCAGCTGTACTTACTGCTATCCTTACTGGTTCTCTTTATTATGTGGCTGCCTCTCCTAAAGGTTACCTTTTTTTACAACCCTTTTTACATTTTCCCTTTTATGTAGCTTATTTTTCCTAGTTTATTCTCAGCCTGATTATTGATCACCACGTCTTTTTTTCGTCTTTCAGATCCTACCTATATTGTTGCACCCGTTTTACAATCTCGTGCCAGTCGTCAAGATTTGAAAAAGCTATTTGAAGGTTCAATTCTTTTCTGCTGCTGTTGAATATTGTTAGTTTCAAATTTTCAATTCTATCTGTCCTAATTGTAAATGTTCTAGAGGAGTCAAGTAAGTTACAAATATAGTCTCAAGCGATTACATTTGTCGTCTTCATTAATGTTTTTCTTGAACACTATGTTTCATCACTTTCAGTTCATAGGTGTTGGTGGATTTGACCTTGATAATGCCAATAAACTAATAAAAATTCACTATAATAGTATAATGTGTATATTTGTCATTGATGAGTTGGCTGTGAAGGTGTTTGAAAGGGAGTTGTTTGTGAAGGTGTTTGAAAGAACATGTTTCGGCCGACTCATTTGACCCTTGTCTACTGAGATAAACACTTGTGAGACCAAAGAGTTTATGGAGACAATTTATGACATGTACATATGTTGTTTTTAGCTTTATTTTATTTTATCTTTTATTATAGTAATAGCTTATATATAAGCACTTTTAAGATAAGCGCAAAATTAAGTAGTTTATCCAGCTTAACTGTGCATTTTCTGCTTGTGATATCTCAACCTGATCAACTTCTTTTTGGTTTGCAGCCTGGTATGAGAAAAGGCAAATGAAAAAAATCTATTCACCACTTCTGGAAGGACTGTTGGCTCTCTATCTCGGTTTCGAGTGGATCCAAGTAAGTAATACTATTTATTTGATCTTTTGAAAATATTCAGTTTGTCCAAGATTTCTATGGAATGGAACTAATTTTTGTTTATGTTTGGAATGCTTATTTGACAGACAAATAATATTCTTACTCCCATTATCACACATGGGATTTACTCCACTGTTATATTGGGACATGGCCTTTGGAAGATACACGACCACCGGCGAAGACTACGGCAAAGAATCCAGCAACTCAAATCAGAAGAAAAAGATTCCAACTAGATTTTGAAATTACCTCCATGACTGATTTTGGTGAAAAATTTGTGTATGTATTAGAGTTGTTGATAATGTAAAGAAAAGATGTGTATATTTATGTATTAGCTGAGGTCTCATACATACAGATTATGCAAAGTTTTGGTTACAGGATTCTCTAATTTAGAGCCATCAGTGTTTTACTGTTTTGTAATAAAATAATACAATAAAAATTGGGGTAATCCAAAAGTTGGAATATCATATATGCTTTTACCCTTTATGTTTTCAATTATCTGACTATTATTTGTTAAGCTCGCCTCCTGTTTGTTCATTCTCACCCCCACCCTTGTTTTTGCAAAAACCCATTATAAATTTATAATAACCATTTTTTCTTTCAGACATCATATTTGAGTTTTACTACGTATGTGTAACAAATTTTAGTTTGTTGAATTTGGATTCTAGACATCTGAAAAGTTATTTCTAGAGGTTATATTTGAATTTTCACCATTAAAAAACTTCAAAAGTTTTTGGATGTTACAGTTGGATATCATTCCAAACTTTAGCATCACTACCAAAGAGAAATAAAACTCGTGTATTAAACAATTGTGACAACGAGACGAGAAAAGACAAATTAAGAAAAATGCATTTTCAAAATACAAAAAAAATAACGATATGAAAAATATTGGATCTATGTCTATTATTAATTAAAGTGAAAATAAAAATAGAAAACATGAAAAATGATCGGATCCTTAGTTTACAATTTGAATTTTTTAACACCAGAAAACTTCAAACTCTATATTTGGATTTTGCACATTAAAAAAGCTTCAATTTTGGCTTATATTTATATTTTCAACATCCAATTTAGTTTAGTGTACTGAGGTTATATTTGAATCTTCAACATTCAAAGTTGTGATCACAAAAAAAGGACGTCATTAAGTTTGTTCTTGATACAGATTTGAAGACTTGCCGATGATTTACTGCTTATTTATTTGAGAGGCAATTATCTCCACATCATACACTTTAACTTCCCACCCCCCACTTTAACTTCCCACCCCCGTTCCAAATGAAATGCCATTTCATCTCTTAAAAAAATTAACCACTCTATTATTCACCCAATTTTTCAAAACTACCAAAATTTACATTATCATTCTAAAATTTTCAAACTTTCGAAATATAAAAAAGTGAATTTTGTTGATATTTTTGAAACTTTTGATAAACACGAACGTATTTTTTCATAATATTTTGATATTTTCGAAACTTTTGATAAATCTGAAGCTTTCGAAATATATTTTTTCAGAAATGATCAAAAAATTTGAAATTTCCGAAATAGAAAATTTCAGAATTATCGAAACTTTCGAAATAGAAAATTTCAGAATTATCGAAACTTTTGAAATAGAAAATTTCAGAATTTTCAAAACTTTCGAAACTTTCGAAACTTTCGAACAAGTCAGAACTTTCGAAACTTTGGTATTCATGGAAAGTTCCAAAATATATTTTTATTAGTAATAAATAATAATAAATTTATAGTAATACATTTATAGTAATAAATTTGATATCTAATTTTGGAAGTTTCAGTAATTTAAAAAAAAAATTGAAACTTTCGAAACTTCTGAAACTTTCGAAATGGAATTACTTTAAAATTTTCAAAGTATATGTGCTTCGAAAGTTTCAAATTCATCCAAACTTTGAAAGCTTTCTGGAAAAATACACTTCAAAAATTTCATATTTATCAAAAGTTTCGAAAAATTTTGAAATATTTTATTTCGAAAGTTTTATATTTTTTCAAAGTTTCGAAATTAGTAATTTTTTCTGCATAATTACATTTCAAAGTTTGAAATTTTCGAAAGTTAAGAAATTTTTTATAATTTTCGAAAGTGGAGGGTGGACAACTGAAATGGTAAAATTTTCTATTATTTTATGCAAACTAAACAAAGGCAAAGTAGTCTTAAAAAATATTTGGGGGTGGGAGGTAAAATGGGGGTGCACAGTACAAAACCCATGTTAATTACGGTTCGACCGAGCTTCATCAAGACTATGGAAATACTTGGGCTTGCTCTCCACTCGGTATAGGCCTGTTTAGTTGTATTGGGCAGGTCTGAGATGAATACGAAATCTTATGATAGTCCAATATCTACTAGAGAAGAAATACTCACCTGAAAAAAGGTGGTGGTCAGTGAGGGTTAGCCACCAAAGAATGGTTGTCGTCGGAGGTTTGATAAAGAGAGATGAGGTGATGGAGGTGTTTGAATGAAAGAAGTGAAAGATGTGTGGGTATTGACTTGAGTATAAAAAGGGCTATTTGTGCATTAAAAATATTTTGATGGAGAAAGGGTTGAAATGTCAAAACAAAGGAGTGGAAGTAACATATCCCTACTTTTAAGCAGAAACTTATGGCTGATAAATTATTTGGTCCATCTTGTAAATGTTCAAGAAAATTCAACAACGAACTAATCATTTGCACAGTTTACTGTTACTCATATTAAATTAAACTCAACAAGACAACTTCATAGCCTAGTAGACGCTTGCATTATTAGTTCCTCTGCTATTCTCAATCTTCTAATTGAGCGACGATGCTTGCAAACACCCGGTATCCTTGGGACATGTCTGTAAAAAGACAGTACTCATTCTGGGCATGGTAAGTTGCCATCAGACCTGTGCAAAACGTGAAAGCATTGAGTAAGTACTTTTATTAACTTCCAAATTTAATATCTACAAATTTGTTCTAAGGCAGATCATACCATAGCCACAAGTCTGAACATCAAAACCTCCATCCTGTGACAGAGAAAAGAGGTTGAGTAAGAAATTAGTAATATACAAGCTTTCATGGACTGTAAGAATTAAAAGCAACAAATGATACATTCAACAGGACCAAAAACATAATTAAACCGAGAATATATCTTCACCTGAAGTTCTCGAATGAGAGGCAAACTCCCAGTAATTGAGTAAGGTTTTACATGCCCAACTATTTCCTCAGTTGCTTTGCATAATACATGAAAACCTCTAGAATTTAGATCACAAGCAACTCCCGATGTAGCCTCATCAAAAGTTAGAGTAAGGCTGTAAAAGAGAAGCAAGGGAACCATAACTAGTTACAGGAAATCTATTAAGAAAAAAGTAACTCTCGAGAGATGGAAACAAAATTATCAAGTTGTAAAATATTCGAAGGTATAACAAAACTTTTTGTAAACACTGAATTTAGAGAAACTCTTGACCGGAGCAGATTATTTTCTAAGTGTCAATAGAAAACCGCACCTCCCCCTTAAATTTGCATCAGATAGGACATATTTTGAAACTGGACCCCGAGATTCAAGCTTCTGTATATTCTCATTAATATCAGCCACATACTCTTGCAGTTTCTTCATTACATCCTTCACGCTGAACAAATTATTAGAATATTGGGTATGAAAATTCATATAAAAATCAAACTCTTACTGTCACACATTTGCTACTATCTGTACATTTTGCAATTGCAACAAACTAGTAAAATAGAAGATCAAAAGGTGAACCCAAAGCTTCCAAAAGACTAAAGATATATGACCATGCTAAAAAAGATGCAACTTACTTGTAGAATGGAGTTAACCTGCAACAAACAAACACGAGAAAGATATCTGTAATGCCACACCATTCAAAATAAATTGACTCGAGTAATTCAAAGGAGGAGAATATACCTAACATCTCCTGAAATAGTACATTCCCCTGGAATTTGGTTGATCCCACCTCCAGGATCTGCAGAAAGGAATCAAATTATGACAATTGAAGGATTTTGTTTTTCATTAAAATAATAAAGTATGAAAATAGTTACTTAAACAGTGAAACACCAAAACTCACAACTCCATTGGGTTGGTTTCATGGTTGAAGGGGTTGCAAACCCGTAAACCTGTTCCTGAGGATGAGGTGGGAAGTCCCTGTAAAATCGCAGCTGGATTTCCTTTATTGCATCCATGGCAAGTTCCAGCGGATTTATAGCCTACAAGTAACCAAATATATAAGATAATTTTACAACTACAATACCAATCAGTCAAAACAAAGCCTAAATTGTGCAGATTGAGCATCATATATTCTTCCTTAACTCATGGATACTCTCAAAATGGGACAAGTATTTACTTAATTGCTTAAGTAAACTGTCAGTATAAACAATCATATAAACATAAACATTCATATACATACACAAGTTTTACATATTAATCTAGGAAATTTGTAAAAGAGGAAACTAAAAATTTAAAACAAAATACTACCCTAAATAGATGATACTTTCCAACACTCCCCCCCTTCAAGTTGGTGCATTCATGTTGTATGCACCAAGCTTATGACAATTCAAGTGAATCTGATCACTAGAGTTGATGAACTCAAGAGCAATTTCCAGAGATAAAACTTTTCTCCTGATTAAATGACAATCTAGCTATGTTCTATTTGATACATATTAAAAGTAGATCAGAACATTACATAATAAGGTGAAAAAAGAGATTCCACTGGAAAAGGTGGAAACGAAAATGGTATACTAACAGTCCATGTGTCAAACACCACCACAGTTTACAATTAAATCATAGTGAAATGAAGACATCATTATATGAAAAATCATATTAAGATTCCAGACAATTATGTAATAGTAAACAAACCTTGTGAGCTAATCCACTATGAAAAAGTTTCCCAGTGACATGAAGTTTCCAAGGTATCATACCACCAGTGCCAACACAAGGTTGTTTATCAGCCGTGTCTATCCAAAACCTGAACAAAAAAACTGCACAAATTAAAACCTCCAAACATATTATAATTGGAATTGAAATAGCTACTATAACGAACAAAAATAAAGTTCTCCACTATAAAACACTAACACAAACACTGAACACCACTGACATGTATTGTAGACACCAGTAATAGTAATGAAAATAGGAGTAATTGAATGTAAACATGTGCATCACTATCGTGCCGAACACTAAACATCCACAAACATGCATTCACTATATGTTTGGAGCAGTACGAATTGATTATAGAGGTGTATAAAATTGATTGACATGTTTGGTTGCTCTCGTGTAGAATTGATTTAGCCTCCAAAATTGATTCTAACTTGAAGCTAGGATTTGTAGCTTTTGAGACTGAAATTTATTTTTCAACTCAAGTTTATATAAATGTATCTAAACATGAAACACTTTACATTCAAACTTTTAAGTAAAACCAATCAATTATACAAAATCAATGTTGGTCATAACATGATCAAACATGCAACAGTCGTTGCTATGCAGATTTTGCATGCAACATAGAGATTTTAAAGTAAATAATGACTTACAAAGGACCATCCTTTAGCTTACTAAGAAGACCATCTTGAACAAGTGCATCAATACCAACACCAGTAATAGAAGAATTCTCTTCATTCGCTATAAAAACAGCGACAACAGTTGATTTCAAATTTGGCTTAGTTTCACCAAGCTTCCTCATCAATTCAGTAACAAGCGCCACGTGTCCCAAACAATCAGTAGTTCCACGACCCCTTAGTTTATCACCATCGATACTCAAACTAAACGGATCAAAATCCTTCATTAACAATTTAACACACTAATTAGTAATTAATACAAATGCATGTGTTCTAAAATCAGAAAATAATAATACATAGATAGATAAAATGATTCAATACCCAATCGTTAGGGTTTGCAGTTACAACATCCATGTGGCAACCAACGAAGGAAAGGATCTTTCCGGGAACGGTACCAGGGTACTCGACAATGAGATTACCTCTACCGGGAAAATAAGTGACGTGGTTGAGAATTAAAGGACCGCCACCGGTGGTGGTGCTGAACGGTAAGAGTGAGTTTAACACGTGTTTGACTACTCTGTCTTCTTCCGGGATCAGTTCCGGTGGATTGTTTTGCACGTGTTTCGATTCACCGATTAGTTTCGAGAGAAGGGGTACAAATGAATCCCTTTCTAAGTCGCCTAATGTTTCTAACAACTTCTTCGATGTAGCCATCGGACTTAGAAACTCTTCTTCCTCCTCGGGTTCTCTTTTGCGTCTCCGATATGTAACTGTTATTTCAGATTAGCAGTTATTTTTTGTCTAAGGTTACTGTTACAGGTGATTTTTGGGTCTACGGTTTACTATTACAGGTTGGGGTTTTGTAATCTGCACCCCCTCCATTTTCCCTCCCAGCCCCAAATATTTTTAAAGACTACTTTGCCTTTGTTTAATTTGTATAAAATAATTCAAAATTTTACCATTTCAGTTTTCCACCCCTATTTTCAAAAATTATAAAAAAAATTTTAATTTTTGAAAATTTCAAACTTTCAAAATATAATTATGTATAAAAAAATTACTAATTAAGAAACTTTGAAAAAATACCAAACTTTTGAAATGAAATATTTTAGAAATTTTTGAAACTTTGGATAAATATAAAACTTTTGAAGTGTATTTTTCTAGAAAGTTTCGAAAGTTTGGATGAATTTGAAATTTTCGAAGCACATATACTTCAAAAATTTCAAACCTTCGAAGTAATTCCATTTCGAAAGTTTCAGAAGTTTCGAAACTTTCAATTTTTTTTTAAATTACTGAAACTTCCGAAAATAGATATCAAATTTATTATTATTAATTTATTACTATAAATGTATTACTATTTATTTATTACTATAAATTTATTATTATTTATTACTATTTATTACAAATAAAAATGCATTTCGGAATTTTTCATGATTACCAAAGTTTCGAAAGTTTTGAATAGCTTGAAAGTTTCAAAAATTCTGGAATTTTCTATTTCGCAAGTTTCGAAAATTTTGAAATTTTCCATTTCGGAAGTTTCACAATTTTCGAAAATTCTGAAATTTTCTATTTCGGAAGTTTCGAAAGTTTCGATAATTATGAAATTTTCTATTTAGGAAGTTTCGAAACTTTCAAATTGATCAAAAGTTTCGAATTTTTGATCAATTATGGAAAAATACATTTCGAAAGTTTCAGATTTATTAAAAGTTTCGAAAATATCAAAATATTCTAGAAAATTACGTTAGTGTTTATCAAAAGTTTCTAAAACGTCAAAAAAAATCACTTTTTTATATTTCGAAAGTTTGAAAATTTTGGAAGTTTCGAAAAATTGGGTGAATAATGGAGTAGTTAATTTTTTTAAGGGACGAAATGGTATTTTCATTTGGAATGGGGGGTGGGAAGTTAAAGTGAGGGGGTGCATGATACATTTTTCTACGTGTTGAGTTTCAGTTCAATCTCTCTTGGGCTGTAATATTGGGCCACATTGATAGTCCATTCCGACCCAAATACTGACTAGTTCTACGTATCGGGATTCTACCCTGCACCCCCACACCCAAAACTTTCACCCCAATCAACATGAAAATACAATTTTGCTCTTTTAACTATATTCAACTTTTTTTACCACTCATTTCTTAATACAGCATAACTTTCAAAAGTTTCCTATTTCGAAAATTTTCAATTATAACTCATTTTTTTATTTCAAAAGTTTCCTATTATATCTCATTTTTCCTATTTCGAAAGTTCTAAACAACTTTTGAAAATTCTGAAATTTTTTATTTCGAAAGTTTTAAAAAAATTGAAAATTTGCATTTCGTAAATTTTGGAAAATTACTATTTCGAATTGTTCGAAACTTTTGAAAATCTGAAAATATTCTATTTCGAAAGTTTTGAATTGATCAAAACTTTTGAAAATCTTGAAATTTTATGTTTCGGAACTTTAAAATTTTCGAGATTGCAATTTCTTTTTATTTCGAAAGTTAATATATTTTTTCTAAATTTTTGAAATTGGGGGTGAAAAAATGATAAGGTAAAAAATTTAAAAGTTTTATAGATGATTAAAAGGATAATATTGTATTTTCACGTTTATTAGGGGTGTTAGAGATTTAGGTGTAGAGGTGCAGGGTAGAAACCCGTCCACCTGCATTCAAAGATCTGTCTCCCTTATTCAGAGAAAGAAAGTCTCAAGATTTGACCTATTGCCCCAAATTATTAGCACATAATATTTTCTTTTTATGACCAACATGTTTAGAGATCTAAAACTTATATTAGGATAAAATATTTTTAAATATAAAATAAGATTTATTTAAATCCAAGTTTAAACTGGTATGAAGATAGATAAAGAGCCAATATATTTTTAAGGCTTAATTGCAATTTTGGTCCCCCTATTTTAGCTGAATCGCGAAAGTAGTCCCCCATTTTTGTTTCTCCCCAGTTCTGGTCCCCCAAACAGAATTTTGATCAAAAATTTAATGAAATTTCATTTTTTAAAGTCGTACTACACCATTTATAATCATAGATTCTAAGTACAATTGTTGCAAATGAGATTTTGAGGCATGATGTGACTTAAATAAATGCAAAAAAAATAAAATTTCATCAAGTTTTGGACCAAAATTCTGTTTGAGGGACCAAAACTGGGGAAAAACAAAATGGGGGGACTACTTTTGCGAATCAGCTAAAATAGGGGGACCAAAACTGCAATTAAGCCTATTTTTAAATTGAAGTTTTCTTTTTTGATTAAAAATAATATTAACTCATTTAAATTGATAAAAATTATATCGATCGAGAATAATATATTTTAAAGTAATTAAAAATATAAAAGATAAATCTACAAACAAATTCATAAGATTCATGTCAATAGCTTAAAGCGAAAAAAATATTTATAAATGTGATAAAACCTACAAATATAACAAAATTAAAATGTCAGAAATATTCATACTTCCGGAGTTGTAATGTTGCAAATGCCAAAATCATTGATTGAATATATATTAGATCAAAAATAATATGTTAATTTAAATTAAAAAATTATCACAACAAAATTAGAAATCAGAACGCCACACCAAAGAAAAAAATAAATATATGTGAAGATCACTCATTTAAATAAAATAAAATAAAAAATACTTAGAGAGATGATTTTTTTAAAAAAAATTAACTCCAAATTATCCTTTTTTATTGAAGAGATGAAAAAATAAAAGCAAATAAAGTTTTGCTAAAAGATATATCGCTAAGTTTTTACGTTCCTTAAATTGAATTTTTTTTTTAAACATTCTTTAACCTAAAGTTTTTAAAGTCTAAAATTCACCAATAAATTAGTAAGCACACTCTTTACTATGTATTTTAAAATATTTTAATTAGTTAAAATATGTATAAAATTTACTAAATTTATATGAGACTCGTATATTTTAACATAATTTATATAAATTTTAATCAATCAAATAGAGTTATTAAAAAATGTGTATTACTATCACTTTTAATTATATATATATATATATATATATATATATCGTATTAAATGAAAACCGATAGTTATTATTAGAAATGAAAACTATTAATAATAACTATTGGATTTAATCAAAACATAAGATTAAATTACTCACTAAAGATTTTTCTTTCTATTTTTAAAAACTCCTTAATGTTGTATCCAAAATATAAAACTCCTTTCAATAGTTGTGAGATAGAATTATTTAATGATTTTTTTTGTTTATATATTTTTTTGACTCAAGAATTCTAATTTTATTAAACCTTTATTTTTATTGTTTATCAAAATAAAAAACTACTTTTTAATCATCGTTTTTTATTAATAAAAATAAATATGAAAAAAAATAATATTTTAAAAAATCCCTTGAAAAATAATTTTCAAAATATATATATATAGAACTTTTAAAAAACGAATTTTGAATATCATAATTCAAACTAGTTACACCCACGGTTTTATTACAATAAACAAATTAATGAATTTATTAAAAATATTGTTTATAATAAATAATTCTAAATTAATAATGGTTAAATGAAAAAAATAAGTTATTAGATTATATAAACTCGAAATAATATTTTCAATAATTAAATTACTATGATTGAAATTTGAAATTTGTGAAATTTGAGTCAATAAAATATTACAATAATAAGGATTGAAATTTTTGAAAGTTACAATAATATTATAACAAATAATAAAAATGCAGGTTTAATAAAAATTAAATTTTTAAATCAAAAAAATATAAAAATAATATTTTTTTAAAGTATTTTTAATTCGAGTTATTATGAAAATAAAAAAAATAAATTTAAAAATATTATAGCATATAGTATCAAAAAATTATTGAGTAGAGATATAATATTTTTAGTTAATAATTTAATCTTATACATTAATTAAATTTAATAATAATTATTAATAATTTTCATTTCTCACAATAAATATATGTTCACACTTCATACGTCTCATATATATATATATATATATATATATATATATATATATATATATAACATTTATTTGAAATAACACTTTTTTTATTAAGTAACATCCATCACGAGACTCATTGTAAAACAAACAAATATAATCTATTTTCTTGTTCTAATCATCTCTTCAAAATCCATATGCCACACCCGCCCTTTAAACACACACAGGCGTGATTGATCTATCTAGTCTAGTTATAAAGAAAACACTTAATTTTAATAAATAAATAAATAAAAACATTTACTAGATAATTAGTTGGATTATTCTTTTTTCCCTAATTGTAAGTTGGATTGTATACCTTAGGCCACAACAAAAAGTTGATAGCCTCATACGATCAATTTGACTTCAAAAAAATTATAGTTTTGATTTTTCAATTTAGTAAAAAAGAAAGAGAAAATTGTAAAATATATTATTGTATTTCAATTTTCATTATCTCTCTCATTTTTTAACTTAATAGTAATCGGATTGAGAGAATATGTGTTTTTGTTTTTCTGTGTTTTTGAAAATAATGTGTTAATTGAAACAGGGGTGGCCATAAGTAGGGATTTCTAGCTCAGTTGTATAAAGTAAATAAAAAATAAAAAATATTTCAATTTTTGTTTATTATATTTGATTTTTTTATTTAAAAGATATTAAAATAATAATTACTTTTGAATACTTAGAATGTTAATATTAACCTAAAATTGTACTGAAATATTATTTATAATTTAAAATTTAAATTTTGTTGTTTTTATTTTTATTAAATTTAATTTTTAAAATTAGAATAAAACTTTTAAAAAGTTTGAATCGGTCGTAAATGGAATAGATAGAAATTGGGCATAAATGAAGAAAAAGATTAAAAAAGAAATAGAATATAATAAAAGAGAGAAAGTAAATAAGTAAAAGCGATGTGAAAATGAAAAATGAAAAATGAAAAAGAGCAAGTGGAAATGTCATATTCGGAATCTGGGGAAGCAAAGTATGTAATATGTATGTATGGGGAAGTGTCACTATTAAGAACTGTCAATTGTTTAGAAGGAAGGGAAAGGAAAAGAGAGAGAAAGAGAAAGAGATGAGAGGGTTCCATCCATGCAGATAAGGATAAGAGAAAGGTAATCATTACTGATTCTTAATTGGAGCCCACACACTGACCACGACTACACCTCAATCCCACTTCCCACACCTTCTCACTTTTCACAAATACCCTTCTTTTATTTTTATTTTATATTTTCAAATTTTAAATCATTTAATATTAATTGTTCTAATTCTCATGTCATTAATTAAAATTGCATGATCACATAGCTGAGATTTTCTTGAAGAGAGGTTACATGATCGAATTTTGTTGGTGGATATTAATCTTGTTTTTTCTTTTGTTTCATACATTAAAATGCCTCATTTTAATATGTGTTTTGGACTTCATAAAATATATTATGAAAGAAAAATATTTAGTGTCACATTAGGAATTTAGGATCCATCACAAATAATTATGTTTAGTTTTTGTTTAGTTAAAAATAATATTCATTCATTTAAATTAAATAAAAATTATAATGATAAAAATATCATAATTTTAAATTGTTAAAACTGAAAATAATGAATTAGTGAATAAATTCTCAACATCCAAGTTAATAACGTAAAACGATAAAATGTGTATAAATATAATAATTTTTATAAAAATAATTAATCTAAAATGTCCAAAATATCTATGTATCTGAAATTGTAACGCTCATAATGTCAAAATCATTGATTGAAATTGTACTTTTATTATGCGCTTAATAAATTGCAAAAGCATTGATTGATTTTATACTTGATTAAAGTTGATTTGTCAATTTGAACAAAAAAAAACATTACAAAAAGACAGAAAAATAAAATGTTGCACCAACACAAATAAATACAACACCGCACAAATAAGATGAAATAGAAAATAAAAAAATAAAAAATAAACATGTGTAGAAATAATTTGTTTAAATAAAAAAACAATAAACAATTAAAATAGATAATTTGAAAGAAAAAATAGATTCTAATTATATATCTAGTAAAAAATGAGAAGATAATAGGGGGTATGGCACTAGGTTAACATTGACACCTTTATTCATGGTGGTTTTTTTGCCAAATTTAGAAATAAACAAATTTTGCAATTTCATTGACACCATAGCGTATGCTCTGCGAAATTGAGAACAAAATTTCATGTTATGTAGTACTGTAATCGTTCCACAATAATCGATTTAAAAAAAGTATCACAGCATAATTGAAATATTTAAGAAAAATAATAAGATTTTATTCAATAAATTTTATAATTATTGGTTGACTCTCATTTATTTTAATACTTTATATATAAAGAGTATAAACAGTTAAAAGATAATTAATGTTATCCTGAAAGTAACTGTTATTTTAAGATATGTGTTTCTTTTTAAGTAAAAATTACTATGAGATATAGGAGTATTTTTTTTATTACACAATTTAATTAATATTAAATACATTAAAAATGGTATCTTTTAATTTATATTTATGATATTAATAATAATAAATAAAAACATAAATATTTAATTAATAAATTAAATTTATATATATTATGAAAAAATTATATAATTAATTAATGACAAGTATTAAATTATTATATGAATCTGGTGACAGTAAAAAATAATTTAGAGGCGATATGTGTATAAAGGCATTTATGTTTAGAAGCAGAAGCATTAATGTTGTAGCTATGGTATAGTATATATGTAGGTTTATGTTATTGAGAAGCATTCGACAAACCACAAACCACAAGCAGGGCGACATGTGAATGCAAAGGCGCACACACGGAGATGTAAATATGTACAGGACACTGAATTCATGGTTGTGAGTTTTCTGAACATCCATATCAGTTACAGAAAGAGAGAGAAATTATGAGCAGTGTTCAGAATCTGCTACCATTTCTTCCGTCCTATGACCTTTTTTTTTATAAAAAAATGTTTTAAAATGAATGAAATTTTTAATTATATATTTTAATTAATATTATTTTGAATTTTAAATGTTGTAACTACCACATTATTTAAACCATTCATATAAAGATGGTTTAAGATTTTCTCACATATATTAAAATTAATTAAAAAAAATTATTTTATCAAATTATATATTATAATAAAAAATATTAAAATTATTTGACCATTTACAATTATTTTTTTAATTATTTTTATTAAAAACTAATGCATTATCAAGTACATAATATAAAAAATGTATCCCCCTGTTACTATAATATATAAGAGAGTTATTGAAATATCTTTTAATTATATATAAAACAAATTACGATTTTTAAAATATATTTATTATTTAAATTATTTGTTAATAATATTAAAAATAAAAAACATTTAATTTGAACATAAAAATAATTTAAACCATAAAAACATTACAACTTTTAAATTGTAATTTTTTCTTACGACTTTTAAATCTTAATTTTTTCTTATATATAACTAGAAGATATTTCAATAATTCTCTCATATATTATAGTAATGGAGGGAGAAAAATTTTATACTACATCTTTACTATATCGATAATGTATTAATTTATAATAAAAACAATTAAAAATAATGATTTCTTTTTTATTAATATATTTTTAATATATATAAAACAATTAGATATCTTAGTTATTACAAAAGGAGTACAGTATGACATATTTTAGAGAAAAAATCTAAATATAAATAATTTAAAATTTAAAATTTATTAATGACTTATTTTAAAAAATATACATTTAATTTATCATTGATAAGTGGAATTAATTATTTAACAAAAAATGTAATCTCTTATTTTTTATAATATCAAAAGTTGTAAGAATAAATATGTAAATGTTATATTTTTTAGTACATTTATTCAAAAAGTTACTTTGTATGCTACTTAAAGTATTTTATTATGATTGTTATTGAAACAATTTATAAGAATAAATAACATTTTTTATAAATGAAATCTAATTCTCTAATAGTAAATTTAACTTTCAAAAATTATAATTTTGTTGCTTAATCTATTAAAAATAGATGGTTTTATTATATTGAGATAATTAAAAAAATATTTATAATTAAAAAGTACTTTTAAATTTTATTGAAATGTAATAAAAAACAGAGAGGGTACGTGTTTACTCTCATATAGACTCTTGAATGTATTCCTAGAACATTCTCAAAATTTTATATTATTATTTTAAGTCGGTTATGACATTGATAGTCGAGACAAAATAGATTGATTAGCGACAAATATTTCTATTCATCTGTATATATATTCATGAATTTTGCCTCAAATATGTGTAAAATTTAAAGATGAATTTAAAATGATTAATAAACATATAATCTTTTACTTTTTTTTTTAATATCAATTTCATCTTAAATTAGTGCAAAATTTTCTAGACAAATTTGAAACAAAATACATACATTAATTTATTTTAAAATTTTCTACAAGATATCAAATTGCAGTATTCTTCCTCAAATTTGTTGCTTAATTTAAGAATAGTAATTAAACATATTTCCCCAATTTATGATAACTAGACTAGAAGAGGGGACCAGTGAGTGAAGGACAGAACACATAGAGCCTAGAGGAAGATGATGAGTATGGTGCCAAATGAGAGTTGAGGTAGTCATGCAGAGTGCCCATAAATTTATGTGCTACTCTTAGCTGGCTATTCTGTTCCTATGCATTTCATGGGGTCCGCGACAGGGTAACGTTAATTACAATTTATTATTCTCATTGTCTAAAGTCTCATATTTTCACTTGAATGAATATTTAACCATGTTAGTCATTATTATGTTAATAATAATAAGAACTAAAGTTGTTTTAAAAATAAAAGTAAAATCTAATTAGAGTTATTATATATATATACATAAATTATGTTTGAAGTTAATCTATTTTTATTTATTAAAATAATGAAATTAAAAAATGAGAATGGAGTAAATTAAGAAGTGGCAGTAGTGGTCCCCTGTTGAATATATTATGATCTCTCGAGTAAAGAAGTAGCACTGAAGACCGATCATAAACTACTATTGTTTTTAACAGAGATATAGTATCTGCGTCTTAAAAGTACCAACGATAAAAGTTCTACTTACACTCTGATTCAATACTGATTATTAAAGAGTGGTCTCCTTTGTTGCACAAGAACAGTTAATTTTGTTTTATTTGCAAAGTTATCAAGTGACTGCATATTATTATTATCTTTCTATTCACGCTGAATTCTATATAATTACAATATTCTAATTTTTAAATAATGCAGTGGCATCGTACTTCTAAATAGGTGAAAATGGAGTTTTAACCTCCTATTTTAGGAATTATGAAATCCAAAATTTTAGTTTCTTTTTTCTCTCTGCAATTTTAATTTAGTGGTTTGACAAGTATTTTAGATATGTGTATTTAACAATGTAAAAAATCACAGTGAGATAAATTTTAAATTAAATAATATTGCTTTAATAATTTTAAAATAAAATAATATATTTGTAAAAAAATCTTTTTTACATTAAAAATATCTGAAAACTAAAACAAAAATCATTTGTTTATTTAAAAATATCTGGAAATAAAAAAAAAGATACAATATTTTTTTTTACTTTAAAAAAAGAAAAGTAAACAATTTCTTTTAACAAAATATAGGTAATATAATTTTTTTTAAGATATCTTTAAAGTAAATGAAAATAAAATTTTTAAAAAATTATTTCCTTTTTAATTTTCAAAAAATTTGTAGTAAAAAAGTACTTTTACAAAAAATTATTTATTTATTTTAAATTATTAAAGTTGCATTATTTAATTTAAATTTTATATCACTTATAATTTTTTAAATCAGCATATACACATCACTCAAATGACCGTCAAATCGTCAAAATAGTTAATTTTGACATAAAAATTGTAACTTAAAAAATAAATTGTAGTTAATTGTTGTATAAGTATCAAAATAGAAATAAGAGTTTTTTTTTCTCTCCTCTATGCTTTTTTTAGAATTCCTTAATTTTTATTTGGATATAGTCAATTCAAAAGTGTATTTGAACACAAGAGATAGGAAAAGAAATTACCTAAAAATTATTAACAATTTGAAGGCTTCAAATCAATTAAGAGCATTGCCATTACAAACACTCTGGAGGCTTTTAATCATTTACAAGCATTGCCATTAACACACTTTAATTAGACTCGGTTAAATTTTAACTAATTAAAGAGTGAATTTTGAAAAGAATATCTCACTAGCATAATTCATTAGTTCCTCTTATCTATATTATAAAAAATACTAATTTATACTTATTAAAAAATTTACTTCAATGCAATTAATTTTATTGATCTCTTAAAAAATAGAAATGCATTCTGCAACCTCTAAATTGTATGTCATGGAAACTAGTTCCATACGAATAAAAGAGTTAGGAAAAAATAAACTTATATATTAATTAAAAGGTAATTTACGATATAGTACACATATGAGTAATATGTAGTACATTTCACTTGATGAGCATTGAACATGTGTTGTTACATAGTGAAATTAAAATTGAGTAGGATATTTTGATTAGGAAGAAAAATTGAATAAAATTTGCAATGAAGAAGAAATCTACGCATGAATTGAACAAAGATTGCACAGCAGTACTATAGGTAGGAAAGACACAAGCACATGTACCACGGGTCCCCTGATTGGTTGTAGTTTCCTGACACTCATTTAATTAAATTTTAATTAATTAATGAGGCCATAATGTTATGAGTGAAAATAATTAATTAAGAGAATGCAAAAGTAGTACTACAAAGAAAGATTCAGGTAGGTAGGTAGGGGACAAATATAAATTAGTAGTTACTTTTTAGGAAGGGGTATGCATATATAGGGCATATAGGCTATTTGGGCAATTAATTAGATGAAAAAAGATGTTGATTAATAATAGTAATTGTATTATATGGCATATGCTACTACTTCTACTTGTTCTTTACGCATTCTACTAATTCTGCCTCTGCTCTACCTGCATGCTTCCTTAAGCCGATATTTTACCGTCATCGCAGAGGACTACCAAACAAATATACAACACTTTTTTTTTTTTTTTATTTATTAATTATGTAACCTTAGAAAATTAAGACACACACATTTACCAACCAACTGCACAATGTTAACGCCAAAGATAGAAACCCCCATATAATTTGTGGATATGTCGTATTTTCGTGGTAATTGAGGACATTTCAGTGTTGTTGGATTACACAATGGTTTGGACATTTGTGTTTGGTTGTTGGAGGGAAACATAAGGAATTGTACATGATTTTAAACGGTCCTTTTGAGTGATAGTTATGTTGTAAATTTTTACATATAATAAAAAAAATACGAGTAATTCTAATTTTAAAATCTACAATATTATAACTGTAATTGCAATTCTATACCTTAATTTAAAACCATAATATTGAGATAAATGACTTAATTTACACAAAGTAATTTTTTATATATCAAATTTTGATATTAAATTATTTAGATTATTATATTTTTTAAATGTAGGTAAGTCAAAGGGAATAGAGAGTAGGAGATAGAAATATATAAAAATAAAAATATATATTACGTATTTTGTCTCTATTTTTTTACGATTAAATAATGCAATTAGTTAATATAATTAAAGAGATAAATAAAATAGAATATATTCATTTTCTATTTCATTGACCGATCAATCATCAAGTATCCAGAATCTAGATTTAATTATACTTTATGTTATATATTTAATACATTACAATAATAATTTTAAAGATAATTTTAATAAAAATTAAATATATTTATTTAATAATTGTGATTGAATAATAATATTTACAATAATATATAAATTAAATAATAATAATAATAACGGCAATGGAATAAGTCATTGATCTTGTTAAGGAAGATAATTTAATTGGAACATCGATTATCACAACTATCTGAGGACTCGGTGGATTGAAAGTACTTTCAATTTATATGCAAAAAATTAGATTATAAGATAAATGGAGGCGTTGAATAAGTGAATGTTTTGAACATGGCGACAATATTTGTCAGGATTAATGAAAGTCCAACAAAAAAGTTTGAGATGGGGAGGGACTTTAGGCAGTGAGAATCCTTTTTTCCTTTATGATTAATTCTTTTTCAAATTTTTACAGCCTATTTTTTATTCAAGATTAATTATAACTCTAAATTTTCAATTAAGGAGGATCAATATCAATTGCATTGTAGCTGTCGTTTGCCAAACATTTTTTTTGACAACGTAGAGTGTCTTAAATTTGGCCTTAATTAATTATAATCACTTGGCTATAGAGATGAAGTTAGGAATTAACCGTAAGATATCAAATATAAAAGTATATTAATGAGAAAATCTTTTACTGACAATTTTTTTTCTCTAAAATAATTCTTATAATTAGAGAGAGAAATAGTACATAAAAACCCCGAATGCAATAAACTATTTCATAGATGAATGTTGTTAGAAAAGTGTGTGTACTGTGAACACATCTTATATTTTTTTCTGTGGTGATCATTTCAGTAAACTCTTGTATAAATTAGCATTAATATGGATCCAAAATTTTCTGGCTGATCAATGTGTTATACTTTGGCCTCCATAATTTCCAAAGCTATATTTGAACACAATTAACATAGCTTTGAAAGCCTACGAAGTTATTAAGGAGGGTATACGTTTAACATGTGCAAATCATCCTTGGTACAACAATACTCCAAATATAGATCATCATCAATGATGATGCATGAGTACGATACCTATGGGTATAAAATAAGATATTTTATAAAAATTTCAAGGTACGGATACATCAATAAAAAATATAACTTTTTTATAATTTAATTAAAAAATTAAATTATTTAATTTATAATATAAATTCACAATAAAAATTCAAACAATCATAAATTGTACTTACTTATACTAATAAATTGACTCAAATATGCATAAATAATAATATATTAATATATTAAAAAATCATCAGTTTCATTCGTAATAAAATAATATAAAATTCTCTATATGAATATTTTACTATTTTAATTATTCTCAAATATTTGTCATATGCAATTCTACACTAATTTTTTTTTTCAAAAATAACTCTACACTAAATGTTAATGACTTTTCTACTATCTATAAGATATTTTTTTTGGTTTTTTTAGGAGTCCCGTTTCAAATTTTTAACAGTATTAGTTTTTTTAACTAAAAATACACTACTTATATATTAGTTATACAACTCCATTCCAAATTATAAGTCAATATATATATATATATATATATATATATATATATATATATATATATATATATATATATTAAGTCATTTAATATTAATATCAATGAAAAATTAATATTATTTTTTAGATTTAAATATATTTTTAGATCTTGCAATTATAATCTTTTTTAATTTTAGTCTTCGGAAGTTTTTTTCTTTGTTTTATATCTCTCCAAATATAATTTTATTTTAAAATAGTTTTTCTATCAAACTTCTATTACAAAAACTGTAATGTCGTTAAACTAATTTTGCCACTCCCTCTTTCCAAACTCTTCAACTTTAACCAAAACTTCACTTATCACTATAACTGCACCACTTTCCACCAAATTGACTATCTCAACAACAACCTTATTTTTCTGTTCTCTCACATATGGAGTATTGGGTCTTTTTCCAATCAAATCCAATAAAGATTTAGTTTCTTTCAATAGATCATTGTTGGAAACACCCAAAACTCTTTCCTTTCGGTTAGTATAACGGTGTCGTTTCACATAGAAAAAAAAGTGTTCCAAAACTAAAAGGTTTTCGATATATTGCACAAACCACCAAACCAAAAGGAGAGTTTCCAAGAAATGAGACTTATTTTATCGACGAAGTTTTAGAGGTTAAGGTAGTTTCGGATGTTGTGTAAGGATAAACGGAGAGCTGGAGGATGAATGTGTCATTTACATATGGTTTAATGGTGTTATAGTTCTTATAACGGAAGTTGCATGAAACAACTATTTTAAAATAAAATTATATTTGTAGAGATATAAACCAAACAAAAAATAGTTATGAAAACCAAACAAAAAATATTATAATTGCAAGTATCAAATACAAATTAAACTTATTTTCTGTTATACTCTTTAATATTTATTACTCTCTTTGCAAATTCTCTTAATTATTTTTTTCATACCCTATTGAAGGATAATTTTATAAAGTAACACATAATTTCACTTATACACAAAAATTACTATATTTCTTAATGTGTGTGTATCTATCGGTGACTTATAATTTGGAACAAAAGGAGTACCAAAATAATTATAATTATTGTATTTTTTTTTTCTTCCAGTAAGGCTATAAATACCATAACGGAAAAAAAAAATTACTATCATCTCATGAATGATATAAACCTAAAAAAAATAACATCAAAGTTAACAAATTAATTAATCGACGCAAATATCAAAGAAGTTTGAGAATAAAACTATTTACATAACCTGCTAACAACTAACAATTTCCTTAAAAAAAAAAAGTTTTTATGAAGACAAAGTTTGCCATTTCCACAGCAACACATAAACCAAAATAGGAAACATTAAACAGAATCTCTGAAAGAGAAAAATAGTAAACCAAAATAAGAAACAGTAAACTGAAAAAAAAGTGGCATATTTGTAGTTACATGTAAAAAAGGGTGTGAACAGTGAAGATTATATTACTTCATTTGTTTATTTAGGAGAAAAAAGTTTGAAAATAATCCCCACGGAAATGTATGCCCAGAAACATACTTACACAACACTAATACAGAAAATGACACTTCACTGCAACCTTTTTCAGTCTCTTATTCAAAACCCTAATCTTTTTCCATCATTAATTAAATTAATTCCAACTTACAATTTTCTTTTTTCTTTTAAAATTTTACTTGTGGATCCTCTCCTCTCCTCTCCCTATCTTCCTTTTCCATTCCCTCCCATGTGGACCTTCATAATCACAAAACAATCACACTATATATGATATAATCAATATCAAATTAATTAACTAAAGAAATGATAAATTATTTATTTTAAACCCCCCAAACTATTTCCAAACCCAAAAGTAAAACCTATCAATTTTAACTATGTAAAAGCTGGACATGGTGTCTCAATCATCAACAAAATTACAATAAATTTTCTTCTTCACACACTTCAAAAGAGAGAGAACAATTTAATATAAGAGAGCTTAATTGTTGGAATTTTGAATTTAATTAATTTTCATCACACACAAAAATTAATTAATTAACCAACATAATAAATATATGATTCAAATATAAATATCCATCTATAAATATAAATATAAATATAAATATCTATGCTGGCTTATGCCCCAAGCGGAGCTCAAGATCAAGCTCTTCAATTTCATCATGACCATTATTATCATCAATGGAGGTGGAAGAACCATGTTGTTGTTGTTGTTGTTCCACTTTGGTAGAGTAAGATGGAGAGAGAGTTTGCATTTGCATCATCAAATTGTTTGGTGGATAAGATGAAGAAGATATAGAAAGAAGAGTAGAAGGAGATTCACCATTATTACTATTATTATTAGGGTTTGGTAAATGGTAAAGAAAACACAATCCACCATTTGCAACAAGGTTTTGAGGTGGGATATTTATGAAAGGTGAAGAAGGAAGAGAAGGTGGGTGGTGGTGGTGGTTTTGGTGGAGACGAGCACGGTCACGGCGGTGGACGTTCATGTGACCGCCGAGGGCTTGAGCTGACCGGAACTCTCTTCTACAAAAAGTACAAGTGTAAGACCTTGGTGGCCATGTAGTGTTCATGATGTTCCTTGTGTCTTCAGCAAAAGCTCTTACCTCCCATGAATCATCATCTTCTTCTTCATGTTCTTGTTCTTCTTTAGGGTTCCACATCCAAGTTGATGAGGCGGTGGTGGAGTTAGGGTTTTGTTTTGTTTTGTTTTTGTGGTGTTTTTGGGATTGTGATTTTGATGAATTTTGGATCTGAGTCATGGAAACAAACCCAATATCTGCAGCCATGGTACTATGTCACTGACATTTAAGATAGAAAGATAGATAGATATTGGTGATGGGGATGAAATTCAAGATAAATATATTATATATAGTTAAATATATATATATATATATATATATATAGGAGATTGTTTTAATTAATTAATGAAAGGGAGTCAAGACAAAGTGAAGCCTTAAAACAACAAATTGAATGTATCTCCATTAATAAATTTTTTGAGGTATGCTAGTTGGAATATAGTGACATTGACACTAAATATTATAGTACTAATAATGGTCAAAATAACTATATTAATTAAATAATAATAATAATAGTAGGTTATAATTAATTAATTATTAGCCAATATACAACTAGCTAGCTTAGTATAGACAAATTTATTTCCTTTGGCATCTACGCCAATATATCAGCTGGTACAGCAATTGTTTTTAATTAGTTGAATATATTCTATATTTTGGAGTAAAGGCAAAAAGGGTTTGGCTTTTAATTTGACACTCAAATTTGGTTTATGATAGTGTGGCGCGTGCTTCTAGAGGCTTTTAAACTTGATTCAAGTTGTTATATTACATTGTTTTTTTATGAGTAATACACATATATTAGCTTTCTATTTGTATGTTTTTTATATTTTACCTAAAATACCCCTTGATTCTTTACTTTTAAAAAATAACATAATATAAAACCCTCCAATTTAAAAATAAACCACCTTAAGTGATTATCTTTATTGGAGCATATATTAAGCTTGGGTAGTTTCCTATCTCGCCTTGAAATATTATCCTATTAATTTTGCAATAGCTATATGAACCAAATAACAACACTAAATAAAGTGTCTAACCTTTTTTCTTGATTAATCCTTTTAATACTCAACTTAATAATAATATACAATACATTATGAGTATGACAGGTATTCGTATACTTTTTAACTCATTAAATGATATTGTAACGCATCAATGAACCAATATATAAAATATTTTTCTCACTTAATATTTTTATACTAATAATATGACAATTTAATAGTGTTAATTTTGTTGTTGTTAAAAATGATATAATATGTATTATAAAAAATTTATATATGTTAGTATTTAAGAACCACGGCACTCTTCTATTAGTTTGTTTATGACGAGATAGTTTTTTTTCTTTGGATCTAGCTTTTTAAATTGAACTTATTTAAAATATAAATTAAACTAAGATATATTTGATACTAAATCAATAGTTAATTTATATACAATATGTGTTTTTACATAATAAAAACATATAAAAATGGGATATTTTAATTAAAAAAATATTGGTTATAATATGTGCTAGGGTATCAATAATTAATTTTTCATTAACAATTGAGATAACTTAGCGTTTGAATAAATGATCGAAAGCTCAGTTTTCATAATTCAAAAAATTTATTTTGAGTACCTTTCAAAACAAATATCTTAGTATTGAATAAATATTTGTAGTCCATATGCATGTGTGATTTTTTTTGGTGTTGTAGTCTTTTTTTTTTTTTTGCTTCAAAGAGAACAATTTTTTTGGTTAAAGAAAGTATCCGAGGGAAAGTAATACAATAGTATATATATTTATGTGTATGCGACCAAACAAACAAAAAAATAAATTAAGAATATTGAATCGCTAAAAGAAAAAAAGAACAATAAATGAAAAAGTACTAAAATATAGTAAGGGACTAGCTAATTTTTATTCAGGAAAAAAAAAACTATGGACTATATGTGTAAATTATGATAATGTCTTTTCAAAATCAACTACTAAAAAACTTAAATTATTCAAAAAAAAAAAAAAAAAAAAAAAAGTGTATTAAGTTAGAATTTATTAAATGTCAATCTTGTTGAAGTTACACCAACAATTTTAAATAATAATGATAATTTGCACTTGTTATTTTGTAGGTGTTGTCCATGATCAATACAATGGAAAAAACTTAAATTAGCAACATAAACTAGTGAAAAGATAACGGAATTCTTATGTAATCTCCCCTCCACATCACAAGATATAGTGATTGATTTGGAGATATTTTTTAGTTTTCTCTCTCTGTAATTCCTTTGCTAATTCAAGAAAGAAGTTCTATGTATGCCGCCACGGCCTTTGCAGCTGGGTCACACAAAATAAGCAGTTGTCAATTTGTCCTACTCACTTCCCATAAAATAAAAATATTTGTATGTCTTTTATGACAAGTGACTAAGTAAATTCGTCTTTAAAATTATAAATATTATATAAAATTAATTTTTAAATTTATATATTTAAAATTAATAAATAATAATACAAATAATTTATATTTAAATTTTTAACGTTAATGTTATTTTACATTAATGTTATATCAATATGAATTAATAAAATTAAAATTTTTAATAAATGAATTTGATATTATAAATACAATTATTTACATTATAAAAAAATAATATTAGTATAAAATGAACGTAGACTTATTAAAATAAAGTGTGATGTGTGGAAATGTGTGTTATTTATATTTATCCTCCATAGTGTATTAACTAAGCTACATAAGCATTAGTATATGGTGAGAGAATGGTAAAGCTATAGGTAGCTCTCAAATGCTCTTTTCTGTTAGTTTGTTGTTGTCAGTACTCATAGCTAGCCCCCCTGCAGCAGAGGCAAATATATAAAACTCAATACGCGCATTCAAATTCAAATTAACCCGTTGGACATTTTCATCTCACTTTATTATATAGGACAAATTAATTAACGAAAAATAGCTACCTCTTCTAGCTTTCTTCGCCTACGAACAAACCAAGAAATTCACGCACACAATCTTCTTGTATCATTCATTGTTTACGTCGTCCTCCAACTACTACATGCCACCAAATTCACACACAGGGGAATTGCTCATACCTAGCTTCTTGCCACTTCATTAATTAATACAACTACTTTACTTGCGGACTCAATATGTTAACCTTGTTCTATTTTTTTATTAAACTATTAATTCGATATAACTTCAAATTACGTTCAATTCATTATTTCATTGTCTCGAGTCTACTGATACATTTAAAACATATACTTCTTCCGTCTTTAATTATAAGTACAAGAATAAAATTAAAAGTATTCGGATTGGATTAAATTAAATTTACATATGTTGAGAATAAAATTGGAACCAAATCAAACTAATAAATAATGAATTGGTGTGAGCTAGATTATAGAATAATCAAGCACGGAGCTTGACCAAATATTATCGTGGGGCCAACGTAAAACATTTACTTATAAAGAAGAGAGTACAAAAATAAATGTAAACACCTGATGAAAAAAGAAACGAGTAAAAGAGAGAAAGATTCACTAGAATAAAATATTAGAACAAAATGTATATATTTGGTTACTATATACATGCATTCTTTAAACATACTTTTATTTACGTCTGTGACCAAAGTTTAACACTTATCTCAATAATTAAGATAGATTATGAACAAATCTAATAGTAACAAATTGATCAATGTGTGATAACAAAATACTAGTATTAATGAATCTATCCAGCCCTAGCGCAGAGAGAGGCGTCAGAGGGAATTTGATGGCAATATTTGAATTATTTTGTTCTACTTTTGTTGAAAGAGTGAAGATAAACAGGTCAATAAGGTAGGCCCGACTCTGAAGCCCTTTTTGAAGTGAGAGCTGCCTGGACAGCCAACCCAGCCCAATTTTATTGCAAAAGAAACAAAGATGAATCGACTGCTTAAAATGTGAGGCCCAATTACAAGACCCTTTTTCTTTTGTAAGGGTACACTACGGGAGAAAATAACTTAAGGGGGGTATGGATATATGTGTGAGTGTGAATAATAAACTCTAGTCTTTTATTTTTCCCAATGTAACCCAAAAGACTAAAGTCGCGGTTGATTGATATTTTCTTTACTTTTTAAATTGGGAAATTTTACCTGTACCCTCCATATTAGAATTCTACTCCATAAATATGATAAATTGACATATTTGGCTTTATATAAATATTATTATTTTTATCTGTAAATATTATTTAAATTTTCTGGTACGTAAGTGAATATTAACTTTTTTTTCTATTTTACAAGAATACGTTTTTCAAGCTTTCCATTATATAATTTATACTCCAAAAAACTTTTTTTATATATTTTTGTCTGTACCTTCAAACTAATTTGAAGTTTTTCAGAACTATTGAAAAACTTATTTGAAGATTTGCGGAACTACCAAATTTTTTTTTTCAAGATTTTCAAAACACACCTCGTAACCGAAAAACTTAAAAAATAGTTTTCAGTAATTATTGAAAAACTTGAAATCACAAATCTCCGATATGCACCTTTTCAATCTTCTGTATCAAAAATCTTATAAAAAAATTTCCTATAGTTTTCAGATAACTTGGATTGATTGGTCCGAAAATCTTTAAATAGTAAAAAAAACAAAGTGAATTTGAGTATGTAAAATAGTAAAAAAATTGACATTTTAAAAATATTGTGGAGTATAGGTATAAGAGTGGGGATATATACATGGTAAAATTTTATCTACATCCCTCTCTAATTTAAACATCGAATTTGAGACAGCGAGTGACAGCGTATACTTCTCTATCATTCATTCAAATTTTTTATTTAAAAAATATATTTATATTCATTCATTTAAATTAAAATTTTTACAAAAAAATATAAATTGATCGAAAACAATACAAATATATAACTGTTAAAAATGGAAAATATAATTTATGTGAACAAGCTCACAACATCTATGTTAATAGTATAAAATGGCAAAATGGTTACAGATCTGACAAAATTAAAGCAATGGAAATACCTATGTCTCTAGATCAGCAACGTTAATGACGTTAAGTCATTAATTTAATTATCAACATTTAATCAAATATGTTAATCTGAATGAAATAGACATTATTATAAGACAAGAAAATAAAAAAACACCGCATCAAGTTAGTGAACAAAACTGTTTTGCATGTAATCGACTACATTTTAAAAAAAATACAAAATAAAATTAGATTAGTATAAAAATCACTTATTTTAATTAAAAGATAGAAGAAAATACCAAAAATGAATAATTTCAACAAAAAAAAATAAAAAAACTCTAAATCACATTATCTAAGATGATGAATAAACTAGAGAGGAAAAGGTTTTGTCCGGGCTGATAAAAGGAAATATTATTCTTTGCTAATTTATTTACTATCTTATATATATATATATATATATATATATATATATATATAATTGTAATACAAAATTTCAACAGTAAGTCACAAAAACACTGTACGCAAAGTCAAAAAACAAATAGACATTATATTTGAAGCCCAATTATGATGTTTGAACATCAATTCCCTTTTCAAATGTAGCCTTTAGATAATATAAAAAAAATGGAGAATTTTGTTTTCCTAGGGGAGAAATTAAAATTATTGACATTTGATTAGGTGTCATGCTATTTGTGTTCCTTTCATGTGTAAAACTCAAATTTTGAAAGGAAAAAAGTTAATGAAGCATATAGATAGCCTAAAAACACGTCTTGACAATATTGTTGAGCTTACATTTCAAGCATGTGATAATTGTTAGTGTTGATATCTAAAATAATTTATATAAAAAAAAATTGTAAATCAATCCAAATAAAAAAGAAAAATTATATAAAATCTAATATTATTGGATATATATTTGATCTTATTGTGAAATTATTTGGATCAAATTGAGTTTCAAATTCTTTATTTTTTTTTAAATTGAACCAAATCATATATATAAAATTTAATTTTTTTTTTAAGTATGAGATATTGTATGAATATATTGTTTTTTAATTTTAATTGTAATTTTTTATTAGAAAATATACAATCTTGTGGACAACTTGATTTGCTTCAAACCAGCAAGTTAAGAAGAGTTGTGAAACAACCCATAACAATATAATTCAAAGAATTAGTAGTGTATAAAATAAGTTGAGAATATACTTGAGTTTAATTATTTGATTCAAGACGTATAAAAGATTTGTGGTTTGTCTTCTAGGAAAATGATTGAAATATTCTTCTATGTTAGGATAATATCCATGTACCGCTAATTTGGAAGATTAGTATCTTAAAAGAGATAAAAACAAACTATACAGTCCCATAGTTTTCCACTCATAATTTTCCACAATATTGTGATATAAGTATTGAATAAAAGTTAAAGATTTTTAACCAATCAATTTTTTTTACAAGGATGCTGTCTCTTTTTCTTTCACAAATATCTTTCAGTAAAATTTTTCTTATAAGATTTTATTAAGACATACATATTGTTAATGAGCATCCAAGTGAAAGTGTTATAAATATTTAATAGAAGTTTATACTCTAAAACTTTTCATAGTTTCAAGGATTCACTTAATTGTACCTTTCATGAGTAAAAGACCATCACCAAAGTTATTGCTCTTTATTCATTCATGTTTGTTGGTCATACATAATGTTAAATCCTTAATATCATTAATATGCTTGTAAGTTACTATACATGTAAATCTCTATCTTGTAGGAGTATATTTTAGAACACATTGCTTTAGTTTTAATTAATTTCATACCAAATTCGTCATTTGTAGGGACCAGTTAAGCCTATAGTAAAACATATGCCACACACAAGAGTCATTTTTTCATTTATCTATTCTATTTTTCTTTCACACCTCCCACAAGGTATAAGAGTGTCATTTTTCATAACCGACTAATCCACCAAAGGTTGAAAATTTGACCAAACAGCTACACCCAGAGCCATGAATAATTGATTTTACTCTTTAGACTAGTTTTCAACAAAATGGAAAAGAAAATCCTAAATTAAAAAAAAAAAAAAAAAAAAAAAGGT
>NC_021167.2:3024364-3095395 GCF_000331145.2 Cicer arietinum | reverse complement strand
TAATTGTAATACAAAATTTCAACAGTAAGTCACAAAAACACTGTACGCAAAGTCAAAAAACAAATAGACATTATATTTGAAGCCCAATTATGATGTTTGAACATCAATTCCCTTTTCAAATGTAGCCTTTAGATAATATAAAAAAAATGGAGAATTTTGTTTTCCTAGGGGAGAAATTAAAATTATTGACATTTGATTAGGTGTCATGCTATTTGTGTTCCTTTCATGTGTAAAACTCAAATTTTGAAAGGAAAAAAGTTAATGAAGCATATAGATAGCCTAAAAACACGTCTTGACAATATTGTTGAGCTTACATTTCAAGCATGTGATAATTGTTAGTGTTGATATCTAAAATAATTTATATAAAAAAAAATTGTAAATCAATCCAAATAAAAAAGAAAAATTATATAAAATCTAATATTATTGGATATATATTTGATCTTATTGTGAAATTATTTGGATCAAATTGAGTTTCAAATTCTTTATTTTTTTTTAAATTGAACCAAATCATATATATAAAATTTAATTTTTTTTTTAAGTATGAGATATTGTATGAATATATTGTTTTTTAATTTTAATTGTAATTTTTTATTAGAAAATATACAATCTTGTGGACAACTTGATTTGCTTCAAACCAGCAAGTTAAGAAGAGTTGTGAAACAACCCATAACAATATAATTCAAAGAATTAGTAGTGTATAAAATAAGTTGAGAATATACTTGAGTTTAATTATTTGATTCAAGACGTATAAAAGATTTGTGGTTTGTCTTCTAGGAAAATGATTGAAATATTCTTCTATGTTAGGATAATATCCATGTACCGCTAATTTGGAAGATTAGTATCTTAAAAGAGATAAAAACAAACTATACAGTCCCATAGTTTTCCACTCATAATTTTCCACAATATTGTGATATAAGTATTGAATAAAAGTTAAAGATTTTTAACCAATCAATTTTTTTTACAAGGATGCTGTCTCTTTTTCTTTCACAAATATCTTTCAGTAAAATTTTTCTTATAAGATTTTATTAAGACATACATATTGTTAATGAGCATCCAAGTGAAAGTGTTATAAATATTTAATAGAAGTTTATACTCTAAAACTTTTCATAGTTTCAAGGATTCACTTAATTGTACCTTTCATGAGTAAAAGACCATCACCAAAGTTATTGCTCTTTATTCATTCATGTTTGTTGGTCATACATAATGTTAAATCCTTAATATCATTAATATGCTTGTAAGTTACTATACATGTAAATCTCTATCTTGTAGGAGTATATTTTAGAACACATTGCTTTAGTTTTAATTAATTTCATACCAAATTCGTCATTTGTAGGGACCAGTTAAGCCTATAGTAAAACATATGCCACACACAAGAGTCATTTTTTCATTTATCTATTCTATTTTTCTTTCACACCTCCCACAAGGTATAAGAGTGTCATTTTTCATAACCGACTAATCCACCAAAGGTTGAAAATTTGACCAAACAGCTACACCCAGAGCCATGAATAATTGATTTTACTCTTTAGACTAGTTTTCAACAAAATGGAAAAGAAAATCCTAAATTAAAAAAAAAAAAAAAAAAAAAAGGCTAAGTTTATATGTATACATACAATAAATTATGAACTTTTTTAATTAAACGATAAATTATAGGAGTGAACTTTATCGATTTTATTTTCTTTTCAAAAGTAAATTACATATAAGAGTAAAATAGCTTCTTTATTTACACAAGATGATTAAATTAGCTAGAGTGAAAAAAATCCTGGCAATGAAAATAGAAATTGAGCAAGAAAAATCTAAAATAAATCATAATATAATACAATATATCAATGGTATTCGTTCATTAGACACATAATAATAATAATAATAATAATACAAGAAATTACATGTACCTGTATTTGACAAAGAGATGATTTGATTCTAAAATAAAAGTATGAACATAAAATTGTAAAATGAACATAGTACCTCTGTTTTGTGGGGGAAATCTACAATAGTACTCTGTAATTTAGATGATTACATTACATATCCTCAAGAGTATAGAAATCAACAATATCCTTCAAATTGAGTTGAAACAAAGAAGATGTATCATTATACATAAGCCACAACATGTGCTCAAACAAAATATCATCAACATCCACAAATATAACTTTGTGTTCACTTGACGTGAAATGAAAATTATCCTTATTTGCCGTATCCTTCCTCATAGAAATATCCATCAACACCTGAAATGGGTTCTCTTGTAATATGATGGGGTCCACAAGAAACACCCTCTTATGTTTTCCGACCACCACCGTGACACGGCTGTCGGAATCTTGATCCAGCTCATCATCGGTGATTAGAGGCTTGTAACCCAACCTTGAACCTGCGGATTTTCGACGGATCAATGAAACTGGCATGACTAAACAATCCATGTGGGAAATGTTAAGAAGGTACGAGGTTGTTGTTTGAAGAGGATGAATATTTTTTGGTGGCTCTCGAAGTTGCTAGAAGAATTAAAATGTACAAAATAGATATTTATATTTTGTGAATTTGGATTAGAATATAAATAAATTATTAATTATTAATATTATTTGGGTGGCTATAAAGAAAAGAAAAGGTTGCTTTGGATGTATATCCTTGTTGGGTTGCATTTCGTAATGATAAATAGCCGTTGGTGAAAGGATCCCTCGGACTGCATGAGAGGGTTAGTAACTCTACGCTCCTACGGAGGCGCGTGCATGCGTGAGGAGTTAAATTTATATATATCTCAATAGATTATATGAGATATATTTGACTAAATAGAGTGGCTAGCTTGCATAAGTCTAAAAAGTAGTTTGTTGTTTCAAAAAGGCTTGAACCTTGTGTACTGAATTAAATAAAAACATCTGGTCTAGCCTTAACCTAAATGATAGTCTCTATCGAAACTTCCACCTGAATGAAATCTCTTTCCGAGACACTAGTGGCGCGTGGTGGGAAATTTTGGTATTTATGGAGCAGACTTTGGTTAATACATTGATCAGACTCCACTTGGACACGCAACTTCAAACTATCCTTAGGAGTTAGGAGGCGGTTTTTAAGTAGAATTAATTACTAACAAAAATCTTAACAAATGCCTTAAGGACAAATGCGGCGTTAAAGACTTCAAAAAGAAAAATCAATTAAAAATATGTTCAAATATATATTTTTAACTTTTTTAAAATTTTAAAGTTATTTTATTTTATGTAAAAATTTTATTTTTGGTTTCTTAATAAACTTAAGATCTGTTGTTAAAAGTTTAAATATAAAAAGTACATATTAAAATTTGTGTAAATATTGTAATTGTGAAAAATATGATTTTTTATTTAATAGTTATTTTTTTTCTAACAATTGTTATTGAGGGACTCGTTAGCATGATCTTAATTATAATTTTTTGTCTTGAGTTTCAAATAAGTTTTTCATTTTTATTTTTATCAAAATAATATTTTATGTTTATAAATATTTAGATTGGACCCATTTTTATTCTTCATCTATTTTATTAATACTTAATTAATATACACGCATCGATGAGTTAAGTATAGCAAAAGAGATTACATTCTCGTAATGGTGAATTTATATTTAAATTTTCGTTACAAAATAATTTATATTTAAAATTTGATGCATCTCGAATTAATATTATTGACCAATAAAAACGTTAAATTATTATAAACATATTATTTTTATAATATCTATTTTTAACATCACATATATAATTTGATTGGTTGACAAACTATTTTTTACATTAAACAAGACATAAAAAATTAAACTATTTTTATTTTAATTTGCATTATTTTTTTAATGATCAAGTAAGGCTTTAACTAACATATATTATTGAGAAATGACAATAGTATCACATTTTTAAACATAAAAGATTAATTTGACATCGAAAAATTATCTTAACAAAAAAAAAAGATAAAATATTATGTTAATAAACAAAATCACCTCTAATATAATTTTAGCAAAATAGAAAAATATTGATTATGAGTTTTTATGAAATCCGAATGAGTTAGAAAAACATTTTGTACTGTTTGAATGTCAAAATATAGACATACCCACTGAATGTGTTTATCTCTATATGTATCTTACTTTTTAATCTCCACAACTTACATGTGTTTTGAAAATAGACACAAAAAACAATTCACACTTTAATGCCAAAAAATCATTTCTCTACAAGAATCTATGGCAATTTCCTAAAAAGTATATCTATATCATAATACAAAGAGACTCCAAAAGTAATTACTAATTATAGCCGAATATTATTCTCTTCATGTTTGTCATTCAATTCACAAATAGTTATTTTCTAAATCTTAAAACATTCAACATGAACATTATAATTGAAATTTAGATAATATAAGTATTATATAAAATTAAAACAAGCAAAATAATATCTGTACAAAATTTGGTGCCGAATAAATATTCTAATATCAATAGATTTTTAGCTTATTTGATTATATACATTGACACAACTATTTATGATTAACTAATTTGTAAATGGAATTTGTTAAAGATAAAAAATAATGAAGGAGGTTTCATTATTTCTCCATTTTCTTAACATATGAACTAACTATACTAACATTTCCCTATAAAAATATAATAAATAAATAAACATAACAAAATCAAAGCTTCTTTAAACAGGCTTGGACTTGAGTTGGCACAACGACTTTAGAATTGTTATATGTGAATCAGATTGCAAAACCATTCTGGCTCTAATTAAAGAAGGTGAATTATACCATGAAGAAAGAATGAAAAGAAAACAAGAAGAACCATTAAAGCAAATTCTAGAGATGCAATCTTCATGGAAAAATGATGGAGGATTAATTATGAGTAAAAAGTGTGCATGGACATTGACAAAGAATAGGAAGAGGACGAGGTCATAACTAAGGAGGATGGGAAAGAGGAATGTCGGTGATTAAAATTGTGGGGAAAGAGGACATTATCATCATAGACATGTGGTTAGAGCAAGAGTACATTATCATTATCATAATTAGCTCTATTACACTAAGATATGTTATTCATGTAGAAATAAAAAAACGTACATTAATTATCAACTGGAATTTTTATTTTATTATAAATATTCATCTTCAATCATGGGATTCCTTTTTCCATTTTTTTTGTCTTTTGCTCATTAGTGGTTTTTTTTTTTTATTAATGGTGATTATTACGTGACAAGTTATGAAAAAATTCTAAGTGTATTTTTGGTAGAAAAATGGGTTGCACCAAATCTCTCTGTCTCTTCATTTTTATTTTTGAGTATTTATGAATAGATTTACATCTGTCTTATATCCAATGACATTAATATATATCAAACTTTTATATTCAGCCAGATCCAATACATGTTTTTTTACCTAGACTAAACCACAAATTCTCTATTTCATTTATTATAAGTATAGATGAAATGAGGTTTGATAAATCTAAAATTGAATGTTATTATGTTATAATAAATTTGGTTGTTTCTCTTAAAAATACTTTCGTATTCCTAAATCATAAGAATGAAAGACTAATTTTGTAAATGAATATGAAGAGTCTATTTTGATGCTGACACTCAAGGAATAAGAGAGAGTTGTAAATAATTCATTTGACTTAACATTAATTCTAGTAATCACATGTATGCGAATGAAGTTGTAAGAAGGTGGTTTAGAGAGAAAAAAAAAATATACGAATTAAAGATATAATTGATTGAGGTTCAACTTCCCTCAGTAGCACATCAACTAATTACTTACATGTATATTTCAACAACAAAAATAATCAATGAAAATATTTCTTTTGAAATAGTCATCAAATGTAAATGAAGGAACACATTTTAATCTCTTATAAAGATAAAAGCTATAAGGTGATTACTGATTTTTATTGTGTCTAAATTGAAGAATAATATTTTGAATTTGAACTAACTTTTTTAAAATGATGAGATTATCATAAAAGATATTTTTCTGAACCAAAAATCAAAATAAGAACTAATTGATAAGCTGTTTATGCCAATAAATACATTATGTACCTTGAATCTAAGTATCATTTAAGCAAAATGCTAGAAAATTCGTGTGCAGGATGAACCATGGCGTTTGTACATGTCATTTGGTCATTTCAACTAAGGAGTACTTGACTACAAAAAAAACTAAGGAGTACTTGAAGATGTGAGAGAAAATAAATGATGAAAGAGATGTCTATAATTACTCATAGATATCAATGGTGGGGATAATCTCTTCTTCAAAAACTAACTATAAGATATCAACTATTGGGATGATCTTTTTATTAATGATTTTAGTAGAAAAATTTAAGATTGTTTAAACTCAGAACGTCGCACTTTTGTGTGAATTTATAGTAGTATTTATCGTATCTTATACCTTAAATAAAAAAATAAAAAAAACTTAGGTTTATTTTTCTAAACAAATTTAAGAGAAAAAAAAATACAACTTACAAGAATTTTAAAGCTCTTACATAAAACCATCAAAATGTTTAGATCTAATTAAGGAGATTAATTCCCTTCAAAATAGTTCAATAAATTGTGTATCACAAGAAATGTGTTGTACTTTGATGGTTTATAAACTTTGATGGTTTATAAAATTATTGTCCAATTACTCAACAACATCAAATGTAAAAGACCAAATCCTTCATAAAGGCTGAAATAGAAAGTAGACTACTGTCAACCATTTGCAAGGATGGCTTATATCCATGTACATCAACATAAAAATGTAAGTTTGGTGATTAAAACATCAAACATGTCTTTATTGGCTATAATTCAGATTCTAAAATCTACAAATTATACAACTCATGCAATGGAAAGGTGGTGTTGAGTTGTAATGTTAAATTTCATGAAGAAGCTATGTGAAATTGGACAGTCGAAAAAAAATGGTCTATAATTTCCTTTCATATATTGAAGAAGACCTAAGAGATCATGATGTTCATTTAAGATGCAACTTCGCCTCTCTTGTCACCTACTTGTCAAGAAGCAAGCTCAAAGGAAAGGCCAAGGAAGATACAAAACATGTTTGACATTTATGAAATACTAATGAATTTACTTTTGATCTTCAAAAGTTGTATTGCCTTTTGACAAACAGTGAACCATTAGATTTTGACAAAGATGTGAAAGATAAAAGGAGATATGCTATGGATGAGGAGTTTAAGTCAGTTGCAAAGAAAAATACTTGGGAATTAGTAATTCTATTCAAGGGTCACAAATTCATTGTTGTTAAATGAGGGCAGAAGGCTAAAATCAATGTTAATAGAGAGGTGGAAAAATACAGAGCAACACTCCATGTCAAAGACTAGAACTAAAAACCCAAAGTAGACAATGAAGAAGTTGAAGTACCTGTTGTTTGCACATACAATTCATTTACTATTTGTTTGCAACTCAAATAAACAGTCATCTTCAAGAAGATGTCTATTAGATGGTGTTAACGGACATAACAAAGTTATGAGATTGAAGAGAAATTTGAATGGATTCAACACAAGACTTTGCGTGAAGAAAAAAGTTTCAACAAAAATATCTATTATAAAAATCTAAAATTTAAATATAAAAATCTAAAAGTGCATCTAATCAAGAAATTATCTGTTATAATTTGAAATCAGATAAATCTAAAACTTCTTAAAATATCAATATTTAATCTAGAAAATATCTATTATAAAAAAAATCTAGAAAATAAAATATCTTAAATTGGGTTTAAATTAAAGATGAGTAAAATCTGGAGTTATCTAAATACACCCTTGACATGTTGTATTAAGAAAATTGCATCTTTTTTCTCTCTTAATAAAAACATTCTCTCCTCTCTTTTGGTAAAGATCCCTACTTGGTTGGGAAGGTTTCTGTGGCCTGTCAGCCTGTGTAATATACTTCTTTTCTTACTAAATTGAAGATTTCTTCAAATTTATATCTTACTGCATATCTATGCTTCTAAGAAATTGGACAAAATAAAACAAGAAATCGCGTCTTATTTTCCAGTTTTGGTGGTCGGATAATCTCTTTAGGCACAGCAAGGATGAAAAATAAGAGGTGAAGATGGTTAACGCCATGAATGAAAAATAAAAATATGCAGCTCAAAAGAGAAGGTGCATATCTCATATATTTCTAATAGAGTCACAAACGGTTTCAAATCCGCAATAAGCTCAGAAACCAAAAGCTACCCTCACTAGCAGTGTTTCATATAAGATTTGAAAATCCAAATCAACAGAAAAATAAAGATAAACGGATATAGAACATATAGATAAACTCTCCTAAAATTTGTCCCCAATAATGTATGTCATTGTTACCATTTTATAATTCTACCTGCAGCCACAACTTTGAACAACCACCATCTAAATAACCTGCTCCTGCACCGATAAACTGAAAAGGCCCATCTTCACTGCTGAGTTTGGCGCGCCCACAGTTGTTGGTAGATTGACACATTGTGACCAGACTGATCAGCATTGTTGTAGATTCCAGGCCCCTGACTAAAAGGACTATTCTCGCCATCACCAGAGGAATCGCCGCTCGAATGCTCTTCAGAGGTAGGACTGGTTGGAGTCCCGGAAGCAACAAAAGGAGACGTTGAAGAAGGCCCAGATTTCAGGTCATTTGAGCTAAGCTTTTTGCCACCCAGAGTAAAACCACCCAATGTGATCTGTAAATGATTTTTAAAAAGTCATAAACATGATGCAGCATAGTTTGATCAATCTTTCGTGCAGAAAAATCTACACCCAAGAACTTACATACACAGTGTGCTTTTATAACATTGATGCAGCATAGTTTGATCAATCTTTCGTGCAGAAAAATCTACACCCAAGAACTTACATACACAGTGTGCTTTTATAACATTGATGCAGCATAGTTTGATCAATCTTTCGTGCAGAAAAATCTACACCCAAGAACTTACATACACAGTGTGCTTTTATAACATTGAATATGGGCAACAGGTCCATTAATTAAAATTCAACTTAAATTGTCTACCATTTGAAAGCAATACCTGGGTAGAGGATGCCGCGGTAAGCTTTCCAGCAACTACACCTCCCAAAAGGCGTCCATCAAAACCCGCTAGAGACACCTTCAAGCTACTTATTTTCTTATCACCACTGCTATTTTCAGATATTTCCAGGTTACATGAGAGGGATATAAGTTCAAATTGGCCCTAGAATGAAAAAAAGACATCATCAGAAGAGAATTAAAATCAAACATATTTAGGTATATAAATGAACTATCGGAATAAAATATTGACATTTTCAAATGTAATAAACTATGAACAATTAAACACAAACAAAACTAAAGAAGTTGCTACCTTAGAAAAATTTCATCAATATGATTTAAGACTTTCAAATAACCATGGGAAACAGCATTTGTAAAAAACCAAAGACACAAAAATGCAAGGTACACTTACTTTGGCGTATAAATATAGTGGTAATTCTCACAATCAAGAAGGAGTTCAGGACTGAAGAATTAACTCAGGTGCTAGAAGGAATTTATGCAATACAAAATTATACTTGCACACACAAAACACACATAAATGCATACAAAATAAAAGACACGGAAACTAACCTTTAAATCATACATAATACGAACTTAAATGGAAATTTCAAAATTAGGCTAATGAAAATAATATCTGGTTTAGTTTTTATCAACATTATCTTGGCAATCATTATTAAAACTAAACAATATTTTTACAAATCGTTTACTTTCACTTCGATCTTCCATTTTCTCTAAATATAAACCCAGCATAAAAGGTAACCAAATCCAGTTTTCAAATTGGTTTATGAAAATCGATCCGGTAAACATTTAAAGGGAGATTGAAGAAGATTGTGTGATCCCGCCATTCTATCAGTAAGATTGTGATCCCTTGTCAATCTCCAACCCACCACACATAACCAAACACACATCCAAGAGAAAAGATTGATTATGTGCTGGAAGATAATAAATATTTGCATGAATTTTTACATTCTCAATGATAAGCAGTGTACTATTAGGTAGCATTTGTTAAACAGTGTTATCGAATTTCCGTTATGGCATGGTAAATCCTGTGCCAGTTGTCAAAGACCACAATACCTATTATATCCATCACGTTTCATCCATAAGCCATTTTAATGGCAGATCTCGGCTGCCGGCCATAATCCGGCAAAGACCACACTGTCACATGCCAAATGCTACCTTAACAATATATACACATCAAGCAAATACATATTGCATCAGATCTTTTCCAATTAACATTCCACAAACAAAACATTTCTGATAATCAATGCATGTCATTGAATTGATTCTAAAAAGATTTAAAAAGTACCTCATAATTCACAATACCCCCTGACTGATAAAGGCTGACACTACCGACTGTACCATGGGCAGCAAGAATGCACATGTCATTATAAGGCCCTCCCTTAAGAAAGGCAGTAAGTTTTGCAACAATGTCCTACAAACAACAGAAACATATTAGTAAGAAGAAGAACCATCCTTGACAAAACAGCAACCACCACCAAGCCTCTCAACAAGCACTTCCACAAAAAAAATTATAAAGTTACCACCTTTTTAACATCATCAAATAGAAAGCAAAAAAAGATCTATATTAGCATTGCAATTTATAAAATAACCTAACATTTAAAATTGTGAAAGTCAACATTACTAGAAAAATATTAAAATAAAATAAAATCGATCACCAAATTTGACATCTCTAACACTAAGCAACAGAATTAGAGACAAAATTTTCATTTTTTTCCAACTTCAAATTTCCGTCTAATATTTCAATTTCTACAATGCAATATACATGTCATGACATGTTAATGTTAAAATTAATTAATACTGGCTGAGAGTTCATACCTCGCCAGGATTGACAACGATAGCATGAGGAGTAACACCAGAGCCAGAAACTCCTAAAAAAATGAAGGAAAACAAAACAGAAAGAAAATAATCAACATATATAACAGAACAAAGTAAAATATGGATTAAAAATTTAAAAAAAAAAAAAAATTGAAAGAAACATTGATTGCTGCTGCTGTTTGTTCTTCTTTTTAGAGCCAAGTGGCCTTCCTCTTTTCTTCTTTCCAGTTGAAGAAGTAGGAGAAGCAATGGTAGTAGTAGTAGTAGTAATGGGTGGTGGACGGGCCGGGCCTGATCCTGATCCCGAGGCAGAACCAGAACCCAAGCCCAAAGAAACATTACCCTCAGGAAAATACTTTCTTGGCCTACCTCTCTTTTTCTTTAACGACTCAGAAGGAGTGACTGCCACAGTATCACATGGCTTCAAGGAACGGTTATCATTGAAAGGCTCAGAATGAGTTGAAGGGACATTAAACGGAGGGAATCGAGCAGTAGCAGGTGCCATCAATGTAGTCGGGACATTGTTAGCGAAAGGATTGGGCCCCACCAACATAATGTTAAGAGGTTGGGATTGAGGATGAGAATGTGGTGGTATTGGTTCACGAGAATCCATTGAAATGTGAAGTAGCTATGAATGAATAGTGACAAGAAAAATAGTGTTATTATATATATAGTGAAAATGAGGGTAACTGAAGAAGGTGATGATGATGATGACGAAGGAAGAAAAGCGTGAATGAATGAGAGAAACAGAAGAAAGGAGGGAAGAAGGAAGGTTTTGGAATTTTTTTGTATTTATTTAATTTAGGGTTTTCATTTTAGTTTTAGATTTTGTTTTTTTATTGAAGGTGGTCCCAATTAATATTACTAGTACTCTTTACCCGGTTACTAGATTCCAATTTTTTATTCATGGACTTGAGTTATTTTTATTATTATTTTATGTATTTAATACTAGTATATATATCTCCTTCCTATTTTAAATTTATTATATGTTGACTTTTACAACACTTCTAATGTTTTTTAAATTATTTATTTTAGAACATCGTAAATGATTATATTTAATGCTTTATTTTTTTTATGAACCATATTTAATTTAATGCTTATCCTATTGAATCAATGTATTAATGCTTATTTGAAATTTATAATATTAAATGTTAATATTAACTCTCATGGTATTTTTATTTTAATGTGAAATTTACTCACACAAGATATAGGTAAGGAGATGTATTTTGTGTTTGAATTTGCATTTTAGTATATGGAATATTTTTTATACTATTATTTGAATTGAATGTATGATATTTTATATATTATCTTTTATTTGTTGTTTAGTAGACAAATTTTGTTTTTAATTTATTTATCATTTTAAAAATTTAATACAACACTAATTTTTGTTTCGTTGAAAATATGATTAGCTGTTTATTGAAGAGAAAAAAATAGATTTAATAAAATACTATTTTTAAAATAAAATATAAACAAAAATAGTTCATATTTATTAGAATGAAATATAAATAAAAATTAATAATGTATCTAATGATAAATATATAAACTGTTATAATTTAATACACTTTTTTATATTTTTTAATGACCAAATTTATTAATCATTAAAGACAATTTAGGTAATAGATTTAATTTTTTTATTAGGATTGCATAGATTAAATATATTCACCGATATTTTTTAAAATGTGTAATTTACCTATTTTGCATATAACTTATTTAGGAGAGAATAGTAAATAGTTAAACATATTATAAGAAAAATTAAATGTTTTCACGAAAAGAAACAGTTACAAATTTTCTTGGAATGTATAAATAACCTTCACATAACAGAAAAACAAGTAAATAGAAACAAATTTATTGTAAAATTTTATCATATATATATTAATTATAATTTTTTTTCCAAATAATATAGTGTCTAAATTTATATATATTTAAGTGCACAAAAATAATTATCTATATATATATATATTAAATCACTAATGCTCGTGTTATTAAATCCGATAACCTCTAACAGTTATTTGCATCACCTCAAAAATTATGTCATTACATACTATTATATTTTATAAAAAGCTAATGCTCAGTTATTATATATATTAAAAGAAAAAGTAAATAGTGAATTTGATGTATCTATTTTATGTGTAAATATTTTAAAAATAACTTTGTATTTATATATCTAAGTTGACTTTTTATATTTAAAAATAAAATATTAGTATTAATAACAAATATATTTAAATATAATAAGAAATACATCTAATAATTTAAAAAATCAATAGCATATCAAAAGTAACATAATATATATTTAATTTTGCATCTTTTAAATATTTTTGTGAAAATATAAATACATTGAAAATTGTGATATATTAAATAACATCATCATGGGAAATTGTGTATATTTTGTGCATTATTTTTTCAATTGTCTTTTTAGATATAAATATATTGCGTTTTTATATATAAATACGTTCATATTTGACTTCAGATCTTTCAAGACAGTGTTTTTGCTTTTCGACTATAGTTATTCAATTGACTGTTTTATATACATGAAGACAAATATATAAATAAAATAGATAAAATATTATTTTTACTAAGATTTCTTTTTAAGTATTAGTTTATTCACCATTATCATTAATACAAAGTAAAAAATATCGAATTAAAAGTGATGCATAATGCATATAGTATTAATTAATTAGATGGTATAATTAAAAAATAAATAATATTACATAAGAATTTTAAAAAAGATTATTTATCTCAGAATAAATTTTTTACAAATATATTATTGATTTTTTTAAAATACGTATTTAATTCAAGACCGACAGAAAAAAATAAAAGATACTAGAATAAACCACAATATAAAATAAAATAAAATAAACAATTTTAATTATTAAAATGAGTACCATGTAAATCAAATTACAATGAATAAAAAAAACTTATAATATCAATGAATTAAATTCAAATATCATTAAATACATTAATGCAAGTACTAAACATTAAATATATTAATATAAGTTTTCTAGACGAAGTTATAAACAGTATACCCGAAAGAAAAAAAGTATATGAACGAAACCAAAAGTCTGTGGAGCGGGAAAGCATAAATAAACTAAGATTTACACTAGTAATTAGCAAGAGTGTTATTAATTTTGTTACAATTTAAACTAAACACAATTATATTACCATTTTTTTATCATGTTATATTTGCCAAAAAGCTAACATCTATTTGGTTTTTACTCGCTTAACTCCATTTTGACTGAGTAATGAGATTATTCTATGGATCTAAACAAATACATTTATTTTTTTTTATTAAAGATGTTACTAAAACAGAAGTTGGAAATGATAATTTTCTGAAATTAACAAAGAAATATGTGGGTACGTCATTTAACAAAATAAGGAGCATTATGACTAAAATAGTAAATTTAGTTTATTTAATGTAATATATATATATATATATATATATATATATATATATATATATAATCTATTTGTGGAGGATAAATAATTGAGTAAACTTAGTACACCATTTATTGATTATAAGGTGAGTGACAGATAATCAGTTTCACATATAATATTATGAATACCTTTGTCACAAGTCAATAAAACATCATTGCTAAAAACTGACATTTAAAAAAATAAAGAGCTACTAGATGTCAATTTGCAATATAAACAATTAATTAACTCACCATCATAATCGCGAATGATTCCACACAAGTCGATGAACCATCAATATAGGTGTATGTACCATCAACTTTTATCTTCATAACTCCCATGGGGTTTTAATCCCATTATTTTTTATTAGAGTTAATCAAATTATACTTAAGGACCTTGCTTTTTATCAAAGACTTATGAATAATTTCAATTTGGTTAGAGATGTAATGCACAAATACCTTCCCATCATTATACTTTGGGATAAAATCAAAGAATTTCGATATTTTCAGAGTTTCTTAACCGCCACACTAAATAATACTTTTCATGTTTAAGGGAGATTTCCAATGTCGTTGTGAGTAAGATTTCATTCATGCTAAGCATAAAAGACTAAGGCTAACGAATTTACTTCAAAATTCAAGCTTAATAACTATATTACAAAGTAGTTGGACATCTTTACGATCTTTCACAATGTGCACAAGGGTCTCGAATGTAGAGAGACAAGTTGGCAGAGGTTTTCATGTGTGTCGTATTCGAAAGTGTCGTCCGAACTATGGTTGGGCCCTGTCAATTCCAAATCTCTTTGAACAATATTATCGAGTCAACATTGATCTCATGGTTTGTGAGGTTGTTATATGTTGACTTAAGTGTAAGTTAGTGGCAGCAACCATGTGGGGAATCCGGAGAAACATCGATTGAAGACTTCAAGGATCAAACTTTCATACATGCATAATTTATTACAGTTGACTATAATTTCCATTTGTACCATTTGTGTAGCTCAATAGAGAAACTCTCAAATTATATAGGTTGAATCACTTGAGGTATGGAGTCAACGAGTTTTTCATAACCTGATATCTAATTATCCTTAAAAAAAATTGTAGAATAACCTATTGCACATTACTCTTGGTATTGGACTGCACTTTACAAATATTCCTTCAAGTATTAGAAGTAGTATTTGCATTGTTGGATAAAAGAATGTTCATAATACCACAATTATACTTGACTCGACCTAGTTGAATCCAAAGTATGTTTCTGTTTACAACTAATTTCCAAACAAGTTTGGTCATATATCTTTCTCGGTCCACATTTTTTTTTTTATCACGGGGATAAATATTAACACGGTATAACATAATTAGTAGTTACGTAATTGGCTTTATTATTTGATCACTTGTTCGATCTTAATTAATGAGTATAAGAAAAATATACATTTAGAGAGAACGACAACCTTTTAAAATAATATTTATACAAAAAATAATAGTAAACAAATAAATTCGTCTTTGACTTTGTAAGACACTACCAAATAGGTTCATAAGATTACATATGTTTTAAAAACATCTCCGATTCTTTCATACGTTATTCATATTGGTCATTATATCAAATATATGTAATTATAGTGTCAAGTCGGGTCCCTATATTTAATTAATTACTGTCAATTTGGTCTCTAAAATTACTATCGAAATTATAAGTGAAACATTATTAAGAAATGATCATTAACAAAATGATTGATATTAGTAACATTTGACATAGCTTACGGATGTGTTTGAAATATTCAAAATGTCAAATATTTATATATAACGTCATACTATGTCATCAACGAATTTAGTGGTTTATTCAAAAATTTATTTTTTCTCTTCAAATATTTCTTATTTTGATCGTGCATTATACTTGCAAAATGAAAAATATTTGAATAGATATTCAGAATAAAAAACAAAAAACTCTAACCAGAGAAGATGTTAACAAAAATCAACATTTGACATGATTATAACAAAGAAGATGCATATGAATGTTCTAATGTATGGTCAAATTAAGAAACAAAATCAACATTTTTTAGAGTAAGAGACAAACCCACGCTATGTCTACTGACAGTGAATAAGTTTTTCAACGGTGAGGAGTCACAATAACGTCGATGGTTGAAGACGACAATGAAGAAAGACTAATGGTGGCGGAGAGAATAGTTGAACGATAGTGATTATGAGTAGGAGAAGAAGCGAGAGAAATGTGTCTTGATAGTGTAGTTAAAAAAAAAAAAACAAAATTTTCCATTTAAATATTTATTTTTTAAACTTAATATCAATTTGATCTATATCTATTTACTAAACTCATATAAAAAAGAGTAATACAACACTCAACCACTCACATAGAAAAGAATGATACAACACTCAACCACGTATACATACAATCTACTTAATAGCGGTAAGAGAAAAATTAAAGTTAGAGACTAGAATAGTAGACATTTAATTCAGAGTTTTTTATTGAGTTAAGAGACGGAATAAAAACGTTATGTGTTCTGTTTGACTTGGAGACTAAGATGATAGGTTATTTTTTAACAAATGGAGGGTTACAATTGTCAAATCAAGAAGCTTCATGCCAAAAGTATATTTTAACTTTAATTTTTTTAAAACTCAGTAGAGACGCACGTGCCAAAGTGTGTGTTGTTAAACGGTGTTGGGTATTGATGTGCCGAATCCGTCAATCCGACGACTCATAACGGAGTCTGAATTATTTCTCATTTTGTTTCGCTTCTTCACTCTTCTCTCCGTCGACGACGTATCGTTTCCCTGTTGCTCCTCCTCCTCTCAAACTCCACAGATCTGCGTCGAAACCACCGTTTCTGATTGATCTTCTTCCGAAACGCTTCGTCGGATATTTTGGAAGTTGATACACTGGATCGGAGATGCCGGTGGCTGCTTCCGCTGTATACTTCTTGAACCTCCGCGGTGACGTTCTCATCAATCGTCTTTATCGCGACGATGTCGGGTAATATCTCTTCCTTCATTCTCCCTCCCTCTCTCTTAGTAGAGAGATATTCGGTGATGAAATGAAATGAACCGTTTCCATGTTTTGCACTCTCAATCGTGTTATGACCTAATTTTTGTCATATTTCTATTTCCGAGCTTCGATTCTGTAATTAATACGTGCTAGGTTGTATTAGTTGCTAATAAGAAAGCTATTGAGAATGTTTTGATCGATGTCTTTGGATTTTCGAACCATTTTTGGTGATATGCAGAACACTTTAGTGTGATGAAGCTAGGACTAGTTGTGACGAGTTTTTTTCTTTTATAGTGCTCCTTTGTGAAACCCTGGAACTTATTGATTGACATGTTAGAGGTTAATTTGTGAACCTATCGGGTGACTTATTGTATATTATAATGCGTTGCTTTACAGGGGAAATATGGTTGATGCTTTTCGGACGCATATAATGCAAACGAAAGAACTCGGTACATGTCCTGTGAAGCAGATCGGTGGCTGCTCTTTCTTTTACATGAGGATCAGTAATGTCTACATTGTGATTGTTGTCAGCACCAATGCTAATGTAGCTTGTGCTTTCAAATTTGTCGTAGAGGTATTTACCCTCTGATTTTCATTGCCATTTATTTGATGTTTGGCTTTGTCCATTAAATTGTCATTTGTTTAGATTTGTTCTATCCTTCCTTTGTAATCTTTGTTGCTTTGTGCATACATGGCTTTCTTCAGGCATCTTATTCTTGATGCTTGATTATAATTAACAATTGCATGTAGTTATGTAAATGGTTGTTGTATGTCTGCTTTTCTTTGTAGGCTGTTGCACTATTCAAATCATATTTTGGTGGCGCCTTTGACGAGGACGCAATTCGCAACAATTTTGTACTCATTTACGAACTTCTAGATGGTATGTAATCTGCATGTTGATGAATTAAATTCCTTCCATGCTCAATTTTGGTATTGTTCTGCAATACATGTCATTGCTGAAAGCAGTGCTGTCAAATAGCAGCACTATAACTTAGTGCGGAATTTGAATAATTCTCTATTGTTCTGCAATATGCGGTTTAGTACAAAGTGCTGTCAAATAGCGGCTATAGTGGCGCTATAGCGCTGTAGCATATCAATTTTTGAATAAACTGCTATTTTTTGTGATGTGCGGTTGATAATATTGGCGGAAAGTTAATGCAAGGGTTTTAGTTAATAGTTATGTTAGAAGAATATTTTCTAGCTATGTTCTTATATCATCCCAAGTTTCTTTAAATGAATTGAAGAGTTTAGATATGTGAAAGTTGTGGGACCCCTGGCCCAGTATAGCAGCTAAAGTTAACAGCCAAGTAGTGCAGCAGTTAAGCCATTGTCATAAGATCTGGAAGATACATTCTGTATAAGGGAAAAAACGGACAAGTGAAGGAAAAACAGTGGGAGAGCGCTCGGTTATGCAAGTGGCATTTGAGTGGGTGCAGGAGAGTGTAAAATGGAAGACAGTTAAGAATAGGAATGGGGAGATTTTGAAATCACGGGAGTTAGCCTTGGGAATGGGTAGTAAGTTAGCGTTCAGTAGCTAGTTTTTGTGTTTTTTATTTTTCTTTTCTTTTACTTCAAAATTTCTACTTCTCATTTTATTCTGTAACAGTTACAACATAAGATTCTTCACTATCGAGTATCAAACATTATTCATTTGTCTTAGTAGTAAAATACATACATTCTCGTTGGTGTGATTTCTTTTCTGGTTTGCCTAAAAAATTGGGTGCCCATATGAAGAGGGTGATGCAAGATCATTACTGTGTCTTACAATATTTATGATTTGAATTTTCTTGAAATACGAACCCTAACATACATATTGCACAATTTATCAAGCTGGACTTTATATGGAAAAAACATAAAGAATCTTCTTGTAAACTATTACGTTTAACTTATTGACAATATCTCTGGGCTAGCAAAGGGTGTGATACATAGTGTTCGTTGCAACTTACAATTTTGATTTCTGTTGAAAACTCTAGATTATATTAGTAATAATTGTTTGACCAAAATGATAGTCATAATTCCATCAGCTCTAAAGAATTTAACTAAGTGATTGTGCTCAAGTGGCTAATGAGTTCCAGTTAAGGACAAATCGTTCGGGAGAACTCGAGTTCGAATCCTGGCTGGAACAATTGTTGGTCAGATTTTACTTACCTCCCGGTCGAACTCCGAATTGTCAGAGCCCCGTTCCTCTAAGAAGTGGTGGGTTAAGACCAAAAAATCAGCTCTAGAGGATCTAATGGAAACTACCTTGATCAAAATAGATAATAACCCAGTGAGTTGTAATGGAAGTCGCTGGTGTTTCATGCATGTGTATGTGAAACTGCTAAGGTGTTTTGCGTTGTGCGTCTATTTATTTTGCTAACAGGTTCAATAACTTTGTATAGCTATAAAAGACCATGTATTGTTTTTGTGCGTAAAAATATTTATCATTTGAACCATTGGATAGATTAGTGATAAGTATTCTCAAATATTTGCAGAAATCATGGACTTTGGTTATCCACAAAATCTTTCACCAGAGATCTTAAAGCTTTATATCACTCAGGAAGGAGTCCGTTCCCCGTTTTCATCCAAGGTTAGTTTGCCCGTGCTATTGTAAATACCTTGAAATAAGGACATGGTCGCAGATGCGACACGGCACAATCTTGTTCATGGCGCATACAAACATGATTTTTTTTGTTCAAAAGGGAATCTTGGAGAATAAAATATATTCTGATCGATACACACCAAATTAAAAATAAAATGCAAAATATTTTTTTTTTTCTCTTTGCAATTCATGTGTTTGCGGGAGGGGAACAGCCCACTGATACCTGTTCGAAAGGTGACTCAAGTTAGTGGTGCTGTGCGTGCATGTTGTGTATCCCTGTCCATTTTTTTTCTTTGTTTTAGTATTTTCATTTCTTAAGTTTTTTGGGGAGCGGAACAGCCCACTGATACTCGTTGAATTTTCCATTAAATCATTTATTTCATTTTTTAATGTGTGCAATGGTTGGGGCAACAGGCCGCAGAGAGACCTGTTCCAAATGCGACATTACAAGTTACCGGCGCTGTTGGTTGGCGGAGAGAAGGACTTGCATACAAAAAAAATGAGGTGGATTTTATACCATCTGACATCATCCATTGTCTATGATTATTTCCATTCTATTACAAGTTTACAACATTGCATGTTGCAGGTCTTCCTAGATATTGTGGAGAGTGTGAATCTTCTTATGTCGTCAAAAGGTGAGTTATGATCACGACCTTTGATTGTATGTTGCTGTTTTGCTAGATTGCCTGCTAACTGTTTTATGCTTTTAGGTGTTGTTCTGCGATGTGATGTAACGGGGAAGATTCTTATGAAGTGCTTTCTTTCTGGAATGCCTGACTTGAAGTTGGGTTTGAATGACAAGATTGGCCTTGAGAAAGAGTCACAACTTAAATCCCGTCCTACTAAAAGGTAGTTATCATTTGGACACATTTTCCCCACATTTTTCCTTCCAATGATGTTTTCCTTTTAACATTTTTATTTTTGAAAGTTGTGCTTATGTCTTTATCTTATCATAGTAAGTAATATGGTTGCTGTTTTTATTTTCTTGTTTTTCCAATTTGTCCCTTTTGGTGTGTTGTACTGAGGAGACATTATATCATCCTGTTTTGTTTCCTTTATTATTATTCTGATAATATTTTGTTATCATCAAAATTTATTTTGCAGTGGCAAAACTATTGAGCTTGATGATGTCACTTTCCATCAATGTGTAAATTTGACGAGGTTCAACTCGGAGAAGACTGTTAGTTTTGTGCCACCTGATGGTGAATTTGAACTAATGAAGTAAGCTCATGCCTGTTGATTCTTGTTTTGTGAAATTTTATGAACCTTGACCCAAAATATCACATGCATACTTCAGGGGGAAAGGGGACAGGTCGGTAGAAGGGTTTGTAATTCAATCTCTCTGCCCTTTTATTAAACCATTTGTTAGTAACTATTTCAAAGCCACTCTCTGAGTCTCTGTTGACTTTTGTACTGGGCACTTGATATCCTATTTCTTGGTAGATCTTCATCATCAAACTGGAAAATGTTTTAGTGCATTTCTATGTTATGATTTAAGTCTTCTGTGAAAGAGCTATGTTTCAGGTAAGACACTCCAATAGGCCACCAAAAACATTAAGAGCTTAGTTGAACTGGGATAATATTGCTTAGAACTGCCCAATTTTCATAAATCCAGTTATCTTGATAACTCAGAATAGAGTCATGGGGTGCATTGGTGATCCTACTTATGAGTCTCCAGTTCTCCATTTTGTTGAGTTTTACCTATCCTAAGAATTTAACTTATATGGTAGTACCCAATATTTTTGTGGAATTCTACTTTTTGCTTATACTTCGCTTGACCTTGAAAACTATATATCAAACCATAAAAAAAGATTTGGATTGAAGTACTCTTTCATTAGACATGATTCATGATAGATATTTTGGCGTAAATTGATCCATATACCCAACATCACCGAGGGAGAAAAGACTTCTATCATTGTTGTAATATTGTTATGCTCCCTTTTGTTGTTAGATTATTTTTGTTCTTTGATAGTGTTTGTGGCATTGAAGTGATACTCATTTCATTCTGCATAGTGTTAGCATGAAATTTAAAGCTCATTTTGTAGTTCTGAGAAATCTACTTTCGCATTTTGCATCACTTGGTTTTATGAAAATCACAAGTAATGTAGGATCAGATGAATTCTTAATGGTGCAAGGTTTTTGGCTAAAATAATTTTATATTGTTAGGTATCGTATCACCGAGGGTGTTAATCTTCCCTTCAAAGTATTGCCAACCATCAAGGAACTTGGTCGAACACGGATGGAAGTAAATGTTAAGGTTTGAAAAATTTAATGTTGGAGGTCAAATATAATGAATGTCGTGTATCCTCCTTTTATTTATTTTGTAACATGTTTTTTTTTTCCAGGTAAAGAGTGTCTTTGGTGCAAAGATGTTTGCACTAGGGGTTGTTATCAAAATTCCTGTGCCAAAACAAACGGCAAAAACGAGTTTCACAGTTACATCTGGCCGAGCAAAATATAATGCAGCTATTGATTGTTTGGTTTGGAAGTACGTGTCTCACTTTATTATGTTTTCTATGTGAAATAAAGATTATTGAAATTGGCTTACTAATACGTTTGGGTAAACAACTTAATTAAACGTTTTTTCAATAAGTATTTAGATGAAGACTTTGGCATAAGCTATTTTTATTATCAAACAGCTAATGCGGTTAAACTATTTTTATATAAGGTGTATGTTGTTTTCCTAAGCTTTCCTGGGGAGTTTATTGAAATAAGCTAAAAACAGCTTATGAAAATGTCAAATTATTTCATAAGCTGTCATATATCTATGCAAGTGCTTATGTCATAAGATGAGGGCAAATAAGCTGGATATAAACTCTTCCAAACGTATCCATACTCAATAAGTGGCTTAGTAAAGTGTAAAGCATGTATGCAATATTTTATTGACATCGTTACTGTATGTTAGATTTCTAGTATTTTTTGTTAGGTACCATTTAATATGATTTTCATTGAGTTGTTTCATTTTTATTTTAAAGTAGTCTTGTGTTTCTGTTTTTCTTTGATTGGTATTGTAGGGAGTAGATTGTTTCTCAATCTCTCTCTCTCTCTCTATATGTATATATATCTGTTAGTTTCATAGAAAATGTCAAATTATTTCATAAGCTGTCATATATCTATGCAAGTGCTTATGTCATAAGATGAGGGCAAATAAGCTGGATATAAACTCTTCCAAACGTATCCATACTCAATAAGTGGCTTAGTAAAGTGTAAAGCATGTATGCAATATTTTATTGACATCGTTACTGTATGTTAGATTTCTAGTATTTTTTGTTAGGTACCATTTAATATGATTTTCATTGAGTTGTTTCATTTTTATTTTAAAGTAGTCTTGTGTTTCTGTTTTTCTTTGATTGGTATTGTAGGGAGTAGATTGTTTCTCAATCTCTCTCTCTCTCTCTATATGTATATATATCTGTTAGTTTCATAGAAAATGTCAAATTATTTCATAAGCTGTCATATATCTATGCAAGTGCTTATGTCATAAGATGAGGGCAAATAAGCTGGATATAAACTCTTCCAAACGTATCCATACTCAATAAGTGGCTTAGTAAAGTGTAAAGCATGTATGCAATATTTTATTGACATCGTTACTGTATGTTAGATTTCTAGTATTTTTTGTTAGGTACCATTTAATATGATTTTCATTGAGTTGTTTCATTTTTATTTTAAAGTAGTCTTGTGTTTCTGTTTTTCTTTGATTGGTATTGTAGGGAGTAGATTGTTTCTCAATCTCTCTCTCTCTCTCTATATGTATATATATCTGTTAGTTTCATAGAAAATGTCAAATTATTTCATAAGCTGTCATATATCTATGCAAGTGCTTATGTCATAAGATGAGGGCAAATAAGCTGGATATAAACTCTTCCAAACGTATCCATACTCAATAAGTGGCTTAGTAAAGTGTAAAGCATGTATGCAATATTTTATTGACATCGTTACTGTATGTTAGATTTCTAGTATTTTTTGTTAGGTACCATTTAATATGATTTTCATTGAGTTGTTTCATTTTTATTTTAAAGTAGTCTTGTGTTTCTGTTTTTCTTTGATTGGTATTGTAGGGAGTAGATTGTTTCTCAATCTCTCCTCTCTCTCTCTCTCTCTCTCTCTATATATATATATATATATATATATGTTAGTTTGTCTGTACTCTGGTATTTAGTATATTTCCTTTTGGTGTAGAGCTGTTCTGACATTCAACATCAATCTTAATTTGCAGGATAAGAAAATTTCCTGGACAAACTGAACCAACTTTGAGTGCAGAAGTTGAACTTATTTCCACAATGACTGAAAAGAAATCATGGACTAGACCACCAATTCAGATGGAGTTTCAGGTTTGTTATCAATTACTTCAACAAATTCCACGACAATAGGATGAAACTACATGATTACTGTAGAAGTATTTGCTGAAGCTTATTAATGAAATTTGTCAGATATGTAATTTTTCCCTCTAGCTTAGTGTCAGGTTAATTATATATGTGTGAATGAGTGAAGTTCTGGATCAGGACCCGTGTGTTCATGATTAGGTTTGCATATACTCTGTTGTTTTAGTTTGCACTGATAGACACTGTTTGCAGTGTATGCACTTCCTCTTTTTCTCTTGATAAAAATTCTTTTTAAAATTCCCGTTTCATTTTGGATAACTGTTGTTGTGGATATTGTTCCTCTGCTGCGTGCACAACTTCTGAAGTAGTAGGTAACATTCATCTGTATAGTATGGCTCTCCAAACTCGTCATCTTTTTCTTATGCAGTAGCTTGATCTACCTGTCTTATATTTGTTAATGCAGGTTCCCATGTTCACGGCATCTGGTTTACGTGTCCGTTTTCTTAAGGTATTCGTTGTGTATTAGTATGCTCTTGTTTTTTTTTTTTCCTTTCACATTTTTATAGAACTAATTGGTTTTGGTCTAATTTTCTCTCTGAAGGTGTGGGAAAAGAGCGGGTACAACACTGTTGAGTGGGTTCGCTATATTACCAAAGCAGGATCATATGAGATTAGGTGTTAGACCCATTGGGATTGCGGGTTTCAAACGTCAGGGATTAATTGGTGGAGATGTATGCAATCTCAAATAATTAAAGGTGCAGTTCAATGTAGGTATCCCCCTTATTCAGGGATTTTTTTGTAAGTTTGAGGCGTTTTTCATTCTTTATATTTTGCGTGTGAAAAGTCAGTATAATATTTTTGTTTCCAAGGTCAGCTTGTTAATGGAAACTTGAATTGATTCTCTCTATCTCCTCCCCTGTAAACATTGTATTTTATTTTCATGATAATGTTTAATGAGTGATGCATTCTGTAATTTTTGTGTCAAATTTAATGTTGCGTTGATACATACTATTAGATTACAATACAATACAGACAGTTTTGGGTGCAATGGATGATTGGTCTTGATGTAATGGTTCCTCATGCGATTCTTAATTTGAACCACAATTCCTTGAAATTTTTGTATGAGAGGATCGGATATTTTGGTTTTTAGTTGTCGGAATTTGAAGCAAATTTGGGGAAGAAAAATGATTCCCTAAAAACCCTAGGGTTTGGGGTAGATGCAACTTTTTTTTTCCTGATGCAATATTTTTTATAAACCCAAGAACTCTCTCACAGTGCATTCCAACAGTTGGGAATGAAAGCCTCGTCCGATGGCACAATATCTCCCACTAATGTTTTTTTTTGTTCTCAAATATCTCCCACTAACGTTGTTTACATGAATTTGACAAAAAACATTACCACTAGTAAAGTTAAACGTCTAAAGTCACATATTTAAAGTTTACGAGACTAAAAAATAAATATGTATTAAGCCATTATTTTATTATTTCTCTTTTACTTATCATTTATTTCAATCGTTTTATGACATCTTTTTTTTTCTTCATAATTTTTACTAGTTGAATCATTTTGCAATAACATGAATAATAATAACAATAATATTGATTTTTCTATTAATTAATTATTAATTGATAATAATAATAATAATATATGTCATATAAGTGACATGAGTTTAAATCTTGATTTGAGTACTTATTTAAATGATAATTTGAATCTTTTCTTTAGCTTTGCTGTTCAACTAATTTAAGTTTTTTTTTCTTTTATAAAATGATAATAATAATAATAATAATAATAATAATAATAATAATAATAATAATAATAATAATAATAATGTGATTCTTTTAAAAAAAACTTAATTGTAATTTTAGTCTCTATTTTTACTGAATCATGAAATTGTTTCTCCTATTTTAAAAGTCGACAATTTTGGTATCTCTTTCTAATTTTTTAAAAAATACTAAAAAATAATGACGTGAGATATTTTAAATAACGTGACATATCAATAAAAATTTAGCTTTCAACCTCATAATTTTTTAATTTAATTAATAACATATGAATAATTAATGCATCTGATTCTAGAATTGTATGACACATCATTAAAAATATGTAAATTCAGCATTTTTTAATTTAAAAATTTAAAAGAGAGATTAAAACTGTCGATTTTTAGATTAGGAGGACCATTTATGTGAATCGGTAATAATAAAACGACTAAAAATGTAATTAAACATTAAAAAAGAAAAAAAATAATTCTTAAAAAAATAATGTGATACATGAGTTATGCAGCGGAAAGGTCAGTAGCAGTGGTCCTTGATATGTATTGGTTGGTGATACATATACATATACATACATAGCCTAAGCCAAGCAAAGCAAAGCCAACACGTAGTTTGTTGTTTGTTTTCCGTCTTCCTGAGTAAGAAGTAAGAAGCACAACAACAAAATACTATCACAGACTAGATTATATAAACGATTGTTGACCTTCTGCTGCGGCGTCGTTTTCTATTGATGGGATTTTTCAGAAAACTAGGTGAATTGTTAGGGTTTTCTAAGGAAAACGTCCACGATCACGATTCCAAAGATGAACCTAACGATGAACCCTCCGCTCAACCTCGTCCCCCACACTTTCGCGTCAAAGAAACCGGCCTTCCTCGTAGAGGTTTTAGCGTCCCTGCCCAGGTTGTTATCGATCGTCCTCAACTTGCTCCCGTTCTCTCTCCTTCTACCTCCGGCCACGGCGGAGTTCAGGTCCTCCCTTTCATCATTTTTTAATCTATTTCGGGAAACAATTAATTACTTTATCATTTGCGATTTCAGCTTTTTATTTATTTATTTATTTAATAATGTAACTTAATTAATAAAAATAGGTAATAATTACTCCTTCTTCGTGCATTCGCGACATTAATGGCCGTTATGAACTCTGAGTTACTCAGTTTATTAATCAGATTAGTAGGATGAAGATCAAATAAACTTAACAAATTCATGTTTTGAATCTTAAAATTGTTCAAGTTGGAATTGAATGGTTTTTCAGCAGAGGCTAGTAATGTTTTTTATTCAGTTGCTATAGACAGGAAGGCTTGTATGTTTGAGAAAGAGCTGTTTGAGTTCTTTGCTTGGTTTCACTTCTTGAATTTGAGACAATAGTTCCTGTGTTGAGTCAACTTTTAGTGTTAGTATTTGATTTTGTGAAGATCATACAACCCTTAAGTAATTAAATTGTTTTCTCTCAAGTTCCTTCTTCTAGAGTTGAAATATGCTCTTGACTTTTAGATTGTTATGTCATTCATTCCATTTGGTTATCATGTCAACTTTATTGTTGTTGGAAGTTGTTTTATCACAATAGGAAGTAGGCATTAAATATAGGCATTTTGTGGGTCTAATTTGGATTTTGGATAACTATTTTTTGTCCTCATTTTTCGTATTATGTTAAACGCAAGTACCTTAACAAGTAAGCGTTTTGTTTCTTGCTGCTTGGGGATGTTTTATGAGATTTCCGTGAGCACATCAATGAGATTGACAGCAATTATCTTTATTTGTATGGACTTGGAACATAATTAAGTAAGAAGAATATGGCTGATGGTGTAATGTCTAATAAAATGTTGAACCCATGCATTATTATATTATACTGGATTTAGTTCGTCTATGTGTATTATCAAGTTTAATCTGCTATCTATTTCTTCACTAAGAGCACATGATCGTGATGAAACTAACAATTTCTTCAAACCAAAACACAGGTGCATTGCAAGTTTGAAAGGTTAATTATTTCAAAACTTGAATTGTATTTGGTAATGATAATTTTTTGGATGATTTTCTTTCTACCATGCCTTGTTTCAAAAAGTTCAGTTATTTGTTCTGTGCATAATCAGCACCCCGTGTCCTTGTTTGGTGATCAGGAATTCCCTGAACAGTAATATGTCTGTACAAGTTAGGAAAATCGAACAATTTGATGCCACTGTCAAGGTAAAAAGACTCAAATAAGTGCAGATAAAATAGGGAAAGGGGAACTTGGTTTATATGGCATTTTTATTACTTGGGTATCAGTTTTTATTCTTTATTTTCTCCAGGTTCGTTCAGTATGGAAGAATTACAATAGTTATTAATGAATCTTCAGAAAATAAATGGAAAAAATAATCAAATTGAGTTGCCGCCTTGCTGGTTAAGCTAATATAATTAGACAAACAGCTTAATTGAGTGCGTGTAGTATAATCACTTATCTTATATATGCTTATGTTTAAGTTATTTGTATGACAAGATAAAATAAATTCAAATTTTTTTTATATAAGCTATTTTCATAAGCTATCATAAGGTGAAAACAACATATAAACATGTCATAAGTTGTTTTATATGCTCTACCAAACAGTCTTACAAATGCTTATGCGAGTAGATAAGCTCAAAGAAGTTAATCCATAAGGGCCTTCATTGTTCAACCACTTTCTGAAAATTGTTAACCGCTAGTGTGACTAATTGTCCTTGTGTTGGAAATATTTTTACTAGGAGTTCTTAAATATTAATTCTTCTAAAAACGTTCTCACGCTGGTATATTAGATTTAGGTCATAGTTTGATTTACATCTTGAGCTGGCAATGTTGAAAAGCATTATACTGAAACCTTGAGCCTTATATTTTTTGGCTACACTTTTTATCTCCATTGCTTGCCCTTTTGTGTTTCACTGTAGAGTGGATGCTAACTCTCTTAATTTTGCAATACAAATACCTCTTTGAACTCTTGCCTCTGAATCTGGTGCATACACTTGTCAGTTATCTCAATTATTTGAGCTGCATGATTAGATAATTTTTCCTTTCTCCATTAATTTGCTTCTAGCAGGGGTCTAATATTTCTGGGTTCTTGTGTTTTACTTCATCAGGGTATGGGGTGGTATGCAAAGCATCTTAGGATAGATAAAGATGGAGATGTAGCAAATAAATTCCTTGATGAGGTTTCTTCAGATACGCTTGCATTGTCCGCTGATCATCATAAAGCACCAGCAAGGTTTAAACTGAAGCATGACACTAGGCCAGTCAAAGTGAAGAAACAGGTCCTATCATCGGATGGGAAAATTCAGCAGTGTGTGGAACACCAGGGTAGATTGCAATGGGTATAAATAATCTTTTAGAAATTGATCTGGCTATTCATTCGTTGAACTTTGATTGTTGTGCATACGGTTGGAACCAGTAGTTGAAACGCTAATTTTATCACCGAGCCTTACTTTATGGTTACTTTTTTTTCCCTCTTTGTTTACGTCTTCACAGTTTCACTAGTATGAATATGCCTGGGATTTGCTTCATTTGGGAAAAGTATGTTGGAGTTAAATGTACTACAATTTATTTAACGAGGATGCTCATCTCACCCCCAATAAATGCGGTGATTTCCCAGATCCCACAATCCGGTAGTGTTTTTTACGCACTTGAGTAAATATCGGAGGTGGATGCACAATTACCTCTATTAAAAAGCAAGTCTACCCTACAAATGAGATAAGGAACCTCAATTCTAAGCTATATTACGGAATCTGGGTTAAGTTGTTAGGTCTGGCGGTTGATATTTTTTTGGTACAGACATTGAATGATGTAAAAGGGTGTGTATTTGGTGAGCAGGACCATGTATAAGAAGATTTATGATGCAGGGAATGATGCTTATCAAACAAACAATATCAACAGTGTGTTTAGCAAATCTTGATGTCTTGGGCTAAATCATTAGGAAGTCGTAAAAACGCTTATTTTTCCCTTTCCTGACAATCCAAAGTGAAAAAACATTGAACGTATATTGTCATTGGGGCGATGCCGATGACTTGCTAATGACGAGTGACATTGTTTAACAAGTCTAAACAAGTAAAATTTTCTGAGAAATATTTAATAGATTGAAAAGAGATATAATTAAACTTTTCTAAAAATAATTATTTTGTTTAGAATCTTAAAAATTCATTTGCAAGTTCCTTTTTTTATATAACTAAAACTTTATGATTTTTTTTTGTCTTAAAGAGATGATAAATTCCACTATAATTGACTCATACAACTGCGAAATTCTGGATTTAAATCCGGAACAAGATGTTTAACTTAACAATATTAATATTTGTCAGTTGAACTAAGACTTAAAAACTACATATGAATTTTTATATAACATAACATTATATCAATACAAACAAAAATATCAATTATGAATGCTCTATAGTACTTATTCTATAGTGTATTTCAAATATATTCTATAGTACTTATACTTGTACCAAAAAGGTCTATAGTACTTATATCCATTGAGGACACCTGATGAGCCAATCTTACTTCGTTTATGGCATATTGGGTTAAAAATGAAGCCATATAAAAACTTATGGTAAAACTTAATTAGTGCATTGAGCAAGTACTAGTAGTGCACAAGGCTCATCCAATTTTTGGACAATTGTAATACACACCAAAGTATAAGAAACCAACAAACCCCTTAAATAGACCCAGTTGTTAGGGGTTGTAGAAGCAGGACAATAATAGCTGCATAAAGTGCCTAAATTGAATTGAATTATTTGATTTGAAGCTAGTCTGAACATGACAAGTGGCAATTTGTTAATGGAGCCATATGGTGAAATCTGAGCTTCAAATGGATGGATGAAGTCATGAAGAAGTTGGAAATGCACGAGAGAACCGCTCACTAATAATATAACAAAAATAAAAGAAATCAATCCCCAGCTGTTTGAGGACAACAGTGTACACAATTTTGAGTCAATAAAGTAATACTAAGGTTAATATCATCAACTAGACAGTTCACACGGTTGTTTCTTCAAATTATGGACATTAATTATTTTATTGGTTATAGTTATATTTTGTGTTTTCCCGTGAAGCCAAAGGACTCAAGACTCAATTCATTGTAAATCTGGCAGCTGCACTATTCAATGCAAATGTCAAATATCAAATTCACATTGTATTTCTCAATCACTTAGAGTTAGGTCAACCAAGGGAAATTTGTGCAAACTACAACTCTAGATTCTAGAATCTATCTATATATTTATTTTTAAGAGTTTTTTTTTTCCTATTGCACAATTTGACACCTCTGTTCTATTTTTTTATTTTTTATTTTGTGTGTGTGTGCATAAATTGATATAATTTACAAGTTATTAGTTTATAAAAAAGATAATTGTTGGACGCGTTATAATTTTAAAAATTGGATGAAAATTGAACTGACTCATATTAAATTATATTTTAGATTTGATTTGGCGAAGTCTTAATATAAGTTAATATAAGTTGTTTTGTCTCAACATAATGGTTAACATTCATATAACGCTCCCTCATTTTTTTCTAAAAATTACAGACAATTCGTATTGCATTGTACTTTTTTGTACGTGGGCTTGGTCGGGTAATAACCTTGTAATAGCTATGGTTTAGGACAATTCTAAGCATTCTTTCCCCATTTTTAGTGGTTTATACATGTTCCCTCCTAATACATTGATCACCATATAAAAGTAAACCATGACAATAAAATCATCAAGGTGACAAACAAACAATTATTCACCACAAAAAAGAAAATGATAATAGTATATATAATTTGAGAGTTCTACACTTTGCTGACTTCTAAGAAAGCAGCTATGACTTTATATGTTACTTTATAATGGAATACACGTGAATGTAAAAAATGACATAGCCAACTTCTTCCTACCCTTAACTCTATAAAAATACAAACATGCTTGTTGAACAAAATTGGGTTTCTTAGAAGTAATTCCTTATATCTAGACTCCCCAAACAAAAATATCATATGATATTTTAAAAATATTTTGATTTATAAATGTTCTCTATAGTGCATGTTGGAAGTGGCAAGGAAATGACAATGGGAGAGAGTGAGATTAATGAGAATGGAAGAGTCATTGGGAAGTGGAAGAAAAGTGTGCATGTTTTTGGTGAGAGGTTAAGGAGATTTCCTTGTTTGATTTGGAAAACTATATGGAATCTTGGATATGAAGATCCAAGAAGAGTGATTCATGCATTCAAAGTTGGTTTGTCATTAACTCTAGCTTCTTTGTTGTATCTTTTGGAGCCACTTTACAAAGAGATTGGACAAAGTGCAATTTGGGCTGTTATGACTGTTGTGGTTGTGCTTGAGTTCACTGCTGGCAAGTTTCTCTCTTAAATCTCAATTCAATTCTTCTCTATGTACTTGTTTGTGTGTGTGTATACTTATCATATTTGCATGTGTTTGAACTTTTTTTAAAATTATTGTTAACTAACCTGCTACTAATAGTCATGTTACAACTGTCTCCGAGGAGATTTGAACTCTGTCTCTTGACGTTATAAGGTCAAATTCTTACCACTGAGGTGACACCTCGTGAAAGTTGTGTTTGAACTTGAAGGCCTTTATTTTTAAAACTATTTTTTTGGTTGCAGGGGCAACTTTATGCAAAGGGCTCAACAGAGGATTAGGGACACTGATAGCTGGATTACTAGCATTCTTTGTTGGCTATATAGCAAATGCGTCATCTGATAGAGTCTCTCAAGCAGTTATCATTGGTGCTGCAATTTTTCTTATAGGTAGGTACATTTCTCACATGTATAGCTTGATTCCTCGTATTTATGCAATCATGAGATCTCCATCGTTGGTTAAAATATTAGACTTGAATGACTTATATCCGGACTTCATCAAATCGGTTCAAAAATACATTTCAAAATATAAGCCGTCCAATCTTCATCAGCCATGCATGACTACGTGACATATGAGAGAATCCAAATTGCATAGTTATGCGTCACAACTTCAAATTTTCAATAGTAAATAGGCAATAAAATTAATAACTTTAATCACAAATACTTTATAAAAGACTAAATATTATTCTTCTTAATGTATGGTTTCTGCGGGTTTGTTATTGCAGGAAGTTTAGCTACTTATATGAGGTTCATTCCTTATATAAAGAAGAACTATGACTATGGTCTAGTTATATTTCTCATTACATTTAACTTGGTTGCTTTGTCAAGCTACCGTGTGGACAGTGTCTTGAAGATAGCACAGGATCGCCTATACACCATTGCCATAGGATGTGCCATCTGTCTTATAATGAGCCTATTGATGTTTCCAAATTGGTCAGGAGAAGATCTCCATAATTCTACCGCTTTCAAGCTTGAAGGCCTTGCCAAATCTATAGAGGGTATGCAAATTTCTAATTACATTTAGAACTACTTTCATCTATGTAGCACACTAACACTTCATATTAAAGATGTGTATGCTGTCTGACACGTGTTAGTATCATAAACTCATATGACACTGACACATGTGAATTACATTCAATCACTTCTATTTTCTTAAGTTATTACCAAGTGTCTACATGTTATTGTCCGCGTTGTGTCTGATGTCTATGTTGTTACTAGACAAGGGTTAGTATTTTATAATATACATTTTCTTTTTTCCATATGCAAAGCAAATTATCATAATATCATACCTTGTGAATTTTACCTTGTAAATCTAAATCAACACATAGTCGAGGTAAAATCTTGCAGCTTGTGTAAATGAATACTTTTATGGAGAAATTGATAGCCCTGGAGATATCAAATCGTCTGAGGATCCCATATACAAAGGTTATAAGAATGTTTTGGATTCAAAATCCATTGATGAAACACTGGTTAGTGTCCATGTGATATCTCTATGTTCATTTTAATGCATTAATTCCTTTGGAATTTTATGAAAAAATATCTTACATTGCTTCTGTTTTGAATTGGCAAGGCATTGCATGCAAGTTGGGAACCAAGGCATTCAAGGTACTGTCATAGATTTCCATGTCAGCAGTATGTAAAAGTTGGAGCTGTTCTACGCCAATTTGGTTACACTGTGGTAGCTCTACATGGCTGTTTGAGATCAGAAATTCAGGTAACTCTAGAAAATTTTGAGACCCTTCAACTTCAGATACTAATTTTTTGAGTTGGAACCAGTTTGAATCAATTGGCCTTAATAGTTGGATTTGATGATTCTTAATCAAATTTAATTAGTATATACTGTCAATTTGAATCATTTGGCCTCAACAGTTGACTGCATGTCTAAAACGTTTTTATTGCATACCAATTTAGTCCTTCTTAATCCCATAAAAAAAATTGTTTATATCCATTAACTTGAAAATTTTATTTTAGACACCAAGATCTGTTAGAGCCATGTTCAAGGATCCATGCATAAGACTAGCAGCAGAAGTATCAAAAGTGTTGATAGAACTTTCCCACAGCATAAAAAACCGTCGCCATTGCTCGCCTGAAATACTCTCAGATCATCTTCATGAAGCTTTACAGGACCTCAACACTGCCATAAAGTCACAACCTCGTCTCTTCTTAGGCTCCAAACACAAGTACAACCAATCTAACAACATGCTCAAGGTAGCTGCTTCACAAGTTGCTCAAGGTAGACATGGAAAAGCCTCTGGATTCTCCTTATCAAGTGTTAAAACTGATTCTTGTGCATTGTTTGAATGGAAAACAAAAAGAGTTCCATCTGAGGAATACTCAAAGGAAACTGAAAGAAAGTCTTTGAGACCTCAGTTGAGTAAAATTGCAATAACTAGCCTTGAATTCTCTCAGGCACTTCCTTTTGCTGCTTTTGCTTCTTTGCTTGTGGAAACGGTGGCGAAACTCGACCTTGTTATTGAGGAAATTGAAGAAATTGGGAGATTAAGTTGCTTTAAAGAGTTTACACCTGGTGATGAGATTGTTGTGACTTGTGAGGAACCCCTAGTTGATGTGTCAAGGAACAACTTACCTTCTCATGGAATTGAATAGACTAATTAGGTGAAAGAATCAGAACCATTGGTGCATTATTTCATGGATATAGCTTATGCATGGTTTGTCATTTGATCAATGAATGATTGTGATGAACTAATATCAAACATGAATTATTTGAGTATGTTTTAGACTAGTTATTTATTATTAATACTCAGTAGGGAAATGGAATGTGAAGAGGAACAGTATATATAATAAGTCTTCGTTCATTATATAAGCTCTTTTATATGAATCCACATACAATGACTAATGTAAACCAAATTCAGATGAAATCTATAAAAGTGATTTCACCTGAGAAACCTACACAACAGAATAAATTATACAATACCCAAGTCTAAAACAGTTCAAAAAGAGAATGGTTTCTGTCTGGTGCATATGAAGGGATTGTACTCATTAATCATTATGTGTCCCTCAAAGACAAACATTAAAAGGCGTTGTCTTCAGATCCCTTCTTCTTCTGGTCTCTCATGTTGGGAGAACCCCGAACCCCACATTGAATTAATATAAAGTTTGAAAAGAGTTTATAAAGAAAGACACTCCTCACCTTACGAACTGATTTTGTGAGGATCAGTTAGACCAAATATAAAAACCTAATAATACCTCACATCACAAACTATAATATGTAGTCTTCCTACATGCAACCATATACCACTAAGCTCTCCTAAACTTCCATGCCCTCTTGTTTGACTGCAATTTGGAGCTTGAACCCAACCTAAACACCTTGTAACTTGTATTCCAAGAAAAGAAAGGAGAATGTTAATCTTGTTCCTTTTCATTTTAGAATTTCTTTGGGTCCCCAAATGAATGAATTTGATCATAGCATTCATAAGGCAAGTCCATGAAGCTTCCTTGTCCTGAGTAAGGTGATATGCAGCCGATTCGACTAAGAGCGTCAGAAAATTCAATTTCTGCATTAAAATTTGAGTAGGATGAGCTAGGTGAAATTTCAGTATTTTCAAATGATTGCCATGGTGTCATTGCACTCAATAAGTCATGTTGTTGTGGAAAAGATCCAACAACATCTTGCACTTGCACTTGAGAGTAGTCCTGCTAAATTGGAAGAGGAAAAGTGTAAGAAGAAAGAAACATCTCTAACTAATATCTATCTATTAAGTCTCAATTCTCAAGTTGTTCCTTCTTTTACAATACTACCTTTGAAGAATCAAGAATCATGTCAGGGGAGAGCCAGAAGCTTGAAGGATTGGTATCAGAGGAAGCTTGCTCAAATCCAGCCATAAGAGGCACATTGCCTGAGAAATCAATAGGACTTGAATAAAGACTCTCACTCCCACTGCACAGTTGACTTGCTTGAGAAGAAACCTCATTCCCATTGGTGGAAATGGAATTGCTCCCATCATTAGCTTTAGCCTTCTTTCTTCCTTGCCCTTGGGAATCATTGGATTTCTCATTCTTTTTAATAACTCGGCACAAAGCATAAGCACCCTACAGTATTGATCAATAAGAAGAATTGATTTTGTAAAATTAATTTGATTTAAATTGATTTTTAAGGCGAAGTAATCTGTTTGAATGTTTTTGATATGAAAGCAAGTTTCAATCCAACATGTTGGACAAAGAGAGAGTTTTACCTCTGAGCCTTGGCTAGGATCGTCGCAGAGGCGATATTCATGCATGACCCAGTTGGTTCGATCGCCTAAAGGCGCCCTTCCACAGTAGAACACCAGGGTCTTGCGGTAACCTGTCACGGTCTCAATGGAAATGAATGGACTAGACTCACACACAACCTTCCTGTCTTTTCCTGTGGCTTTCCAGTAGCCAGCTTTGGTGGCTCTATTTGTCCTTGATCCATTTGGGTACTTTCGATCCCGTGGACAGAAGAAAAACCATTCCATATCTCTTTTTGGTAAGAAAGATTTCTCTGCATTCATTCCACACAAGCCCCACAAATTAGACTTCTCATAAATTTCCTTAGTAGTTAGCACAAACAAACAAGTTACAACAACAATCCCAACTATAAAGGAAAAAAATCAACAAACGCACACAAGAATACACACGATTAATCAGAGTTCAACCAATAGTGTCTACTTCTCCTACATCAGAGTGGCTGATGTAGTTTTTCTATTATTCAATTCTTAGGATTACAGAATACAATGCAATCTTTAAATAGCACAGTTCAGATTACAATATTATCCTTAAACCGTACTGTAGGACATTCACACCCTCAACCCTCTTAGTCTTTGTGCTTTCAGTAATGTTAGTTTGAGCTTCTACCCACTTATCAGCCAATTCAAGCCATACTCAACAAAACAAAATATTTCTTTTCATTTTTTCCAACCTTAGACTAAAAAATCCCATTGAGTCAACTTTTACAGCCTAAAAGTTTTCAAAGATTAATCAATAAAGAAAAGTAACAACAAAACAAAACACTGCTTTCAACTTTCTAGCACTCATAAAGTCTCAGTTCACACTCTAGCATGAAAGCTTATTTTGTTTTTCTTCAAAATAGTACACTAACTACACATGTTATGCATCAACCATGCAAATGAACAACATGTGAAATTGAACATGACCTACCAGGTAACTCCCAAGGATCAAATTTGTAGAAATCAATGACAGGAATAACTTCAAGTTCAATTTCAAGTCCTTCAACTTTTCTTTTAAGGTAATATCCTATCAATTCTTCATCAGTTGGGTGAAAACGAAAACCAGGAGGCAGTGAAGCCCCTCCCATTCTTAATTCCTTACTATTAAAGAAAAGTGAAACTGAAAATATAAAAGCTTCACTATGAAATATTAAAAAAAAAATCCAAATATTTTGGACAATGTGCTAGGTACCAAGACTATACCTGTCAAAAATCTGAAAAATCCAAAAATAAAAACTTTTGTCTACAATATAATTTTTATCAAGAGTTAGGTGACATTTCAACGGAGTGCATGCATTATGTGCCAGAATCATTGTATTAAAAAAAAATATTCAAGTGCTCTTATTATGAACCAAACTACAAAAGTGCTATTATTACTCCAAAAAAAAAAAGATATTTATTTTTTCCAAAAGTGAAGGCTTTATAAAGGCCCAGAAGTTAAAATACAAGAAATTGAAGTGTGCTTGATGAAACTAAAATTGGGTTGGAGTGAGAAAGAGAAAGTGGTGAAAAGAAGAGAGAGTAGAGTAAAAGAAGTGGAGTGAGGTATATATAGGATTTGGGAAGGGAACAAATAGTCCAAAATCATACACAACCGAAAGTGTTAGAGTTGAGATTGCTTGTCCCAAGAGGACCCAAAATTCCAAAGCAAAATGGCCCACCACTTCTAAGATCAAACCTTTTTAGTGTTCACACATAGAAAGTTCAAGTTTACTTAATTCTGCTAGCTCCAAATAATTTGTGACCGTTATTTGTTGGTTGTTGCTTGCTAAGAGGTTCAGCTATTTCCTCTGTACCTCATTTCAACAAACAAACAAACAAACCATGGATTCAACAACTCAGACATTATTTTCAGTGGTGTAACATGAAAACATTAGTGCATAAATTAGACAAAACTATACGGTATATATTGCATCCAAGGTAGAACTTTTAACACACTCACTCACGCCTAAAACTATAAATCTAAAGTGTGACTTGAGTGGTTTAATAACGACGACCTGATAGCAGATGATATAATTGATTTTGGATGAACTCCGATATCATCTTAGAGTTTGAATTGAGTCTAAATCATTATTATAAAATTGTCTTTTAAGTCACTGATGATTTCTATTTATACACTAAAAAAACTTTAGACAATATTTCATCCGACATATAGATTCTTAGCAATTATACCTTCAATTCATCAATATAACATCAATATTATATCATAGTGTTTGTTACAATATCTAATATATCCAAATTAACATGATATTTTTTTCATTTTTATAAAAGATTATGACCTTATTATCATCAATGCAATTGTGGTAACAAATGATTTTAATATATCATACAATTATCATGTAACAAATTTATAATAAAAGTAGACTAAGAATAAAATTGGTACGACAGTGTAAAATTTTAAAAATAAAAGATTAAAACTATTTCTCCATATAATATTTCTAAGATGCATATTGTTGTACAATAAATACAATTATGTGGAATATGGGATTCCTTGTCCCTGCCATGAGCCTCAAGTTTTTTCCATGTCATACTGAGTCAGATTGAACACTTTACCTTATTTTTTATTCAGGTGATTGTGTCATCAAGCGGGTCCAACAACCTTCCCAAAAGGAAAATCTCCAAAAGTGTTTACTAAGTTTTTTTTTTTGTTTTTTTATAAAAATTTATGAGGTTCTTTTCTTGTCATGAATTCACATTGAGGTGTTAAACTTAAAGCAATCATGCTCAAACTCCTGTTAGTGGGACCAACTACATACTATTTGGTGAGTAATTAGTTGAATGATTTTTCCATATATGAGAGCAAAAGGACAAAAGGTTAAAACTAAAGCTTGCTTTAACACCTCATTGTGTTAGTTCATTATTTGCTTTATGGGATACATTTACCTATTACCCCTTTATTACGAATCTAACCCCTACTTATTTGTGGAAGGTATTTGTATTTGTGTTGTGAAAAAGTAAAGCACCAGCTTTCCTTAATATATAAGTTGGGAGATTAGGAATAATTGTGCCATTTTTTAAAAAATTCAAATGCTAGTATATATCATACTCCCTCCATTAAACACTCAAATAATAATTGATAAATTATGATATTATTAAATTAAATATTATATCTCATATTCGAATATGAGACCTTGCAATTGTGCATGAATTTCTAGTAGTGATTATATTACGTCATTAATAAACAAAAAAAATGTTTTATAGAGCTCTCTTTTAGTAATAAAAGATATTCTTTAGGTCATAAACACCCCGAAAAAATTTGATTCTTAATAAATAGATATACTAATTATAGTATTTATTTATTATATATGTTATATATATAATATTTTTCGCAAAAAGGCATGTATTGCAAAGTGGCACAATGGTAACTTAGATTTTGAATAACTAAAGGGCTTTAGATTGTGAAGTTCTGCCACTAGATCTTAAGTTTATATATTTAGTTTTAGTTATTCTTACAAAATCTTGCACAAGAGTATATACTAGTAATGTTTAGTCCTCCCTAACTAACATCTTACTTGAGTTAACTGTGATTAATGAAGCATTTGGTTTTTAATTAGCAAAGGAAGTACACAAGGAAGTAAAGACGTTGAACAAAAGCTTTTTCTTTTCAACACTTGGGCATCAAAGAAAGAAAACATAAGGACCCAGGCACTACAAATTATTTTGTCCTTATTAATTATTAATTAATTGATGAGCACTAAGATGTTTTGTTGTTTGAACATTGGTCTATTATTAGTTAATTATATGTAGACAAAGCAGTAATCAGAGAGGGGTGACATCATTTTTAAGATGTGAAAAAGGCAAAAGGAAGTGTGTTCCCTTTGCTTAGTTTTCTATTTTGAGATTGATCGATGCGATTTTCATATTTTGGCTTTTCTTGTAGTATAGCTCTACTTTATTAACCCATTGAAATTTTCCATTCACATTAGGATTTAGAAATTGAATGAAACAAATTATAAAAAAAACACTAAGTTCACCACAAAAAAAGTTAAAAAACTAAAAGAATGGCTGTGATAGGACGGACATATAGAAATAAACAGAAAGTCCACAAATATCGATAATGTTTTTGACAAAAATTTGTCACCACTTTAAATTCTTAGTTTGCAAGATCTCATCGTTATCAAAATAATAATAATAAACTACATATACCGGAGAAGATATCAAATCTTTAATCTACGTGGTTTTTATTTTACAAAACAAAAACTAACCCATATCATCAATTGTGAAATGAAAATATGAAAAGAGAAAGATTGCTAGCAAAAACAATAGTAATGGGAGAGAAGCTAAACAACTGTATCATGGGGAAATGGAAAATACGACCTTATCTTCTTGTGTTTGTCTGCTCCTTTCGGTCTATTAATTATATTTTAGTACTATTATTATGTGATCTAATATCTTTTTATCAATCAAATATTAATATTAACTACTTCTATTAATAAAATTATTTTATCATTAAAATTAAATCAACTAATATTTTTCTTAAAATTTACTACACAATTCAACTAATTTTTAATAAGATGAAGTGAAGATGGAATGCTTGATATTCTTATCACTCCGCACTTTCACCTGATTCTATTGGTCATTAAAAGTTATTTTAGTGAGAAGTGGTGTGGATGGTAAAAACGGAGGGTGTGAGGTAGCAATCACCATTTCAAAACACATGTAAGTTTCACGTTGGGCTTTCAAACACCCAAAAAATGTAATAAAAGCCCAAAAAGAAAAACAGGAGAGAGCAAGAAAAACAGAAGGAAAAAAAAAACACGAATCGCTTTTGAGTTAGGAGTTGATGATGCAAAGGCAAACGCAAACGCAAAAGCTGAAGTGAACCGCAACAAAGAAGAAGAAGAAGAAGAATGAGTGGTATAGCATTGACACCCGCAGCTTACAATCCCGTTATCCCATCTTCATCTTGTTCGTTAAAATATCAGAAAAGTTTCAGAGTCAAAACGAGAGTCTCACTTAACAACGCAATATCAATCTCTTCTGACCCCTTCGTTCTCGAACTTGCCGAAGCTTTAGAAGACTCCGTCGCCACACCAAAAACTCTTCAGAAGCTGAGACAAAGTTCATCACACTCACTCCTCTCAACTCCATGGCCATCACGAAAAGACGAACCCTTCCGTTTCACTGACCTCTCCATCCTCCGCTCTTCTCAAATCCTCCCCGCCAAAACCCCAACCATTACCGACGCCCACATCACCGTTCCTCCTGATTCTCAATTCCCCTGCCACGTCACCATTATCGATGGCCACTTCGTAAACTCAATGTCCAACGTTACGGAGATTCCCGATGGGGTTTACGTTGGTAGCTTATCGAATTTGGATCCTACGGTAGCTGATAGGGTTTCGGAATTGGTGTCTGGATTCGACGGTGGTGATTTGTTTTGGTCAATCAACGGTATGGGTGCTCCTGATTTAACGGTGGTTTATGTACCGGAGGGTTGCCGTGTTGTTCAAAGTCCGATTCATTTGAGTTATTTATCGTCGCAGGGTAGTAAGGAAGGTTCGAATGATTTGATAGTTTCGAATCCGAGGGTTTTGGTGGTGGTGGAGAAAGGTGGAGAAGTTGATATAATTGAAGAGTTTTCGAATGTGGAAGGGAATGAGAATGAGTGTTATTGGAGTAATGCTGCTTTGGAAGTTGTGATTGGGGAAGGTGGTAAGGTTCGACATTCGTATATTCAGACTCAGTCTTCACTTTCTGCACACATCAAATGGACATCGGTTCGACAGGTTAATCCTCTTTTGCTTCTTTTTTAAACAAGAAATTATTTTAGTGTGTGTTTGTTTGACTCTAGAGTATAAAAATTGTGATTTTTAATGGCCTTGATTTGCATGAATTCCATTGAGTTTTAAGTTCTGTATTGTTAGAATTGTAAACTCGGCTATAAATATAACAGATAAATAAAGGCATACAAGAACACAAATGATTGATCGCCGAGATTGACATGTTGTGCCTATGTCTCGGACAACAGTGTGGCTGTTGTATTTTTTCTATTATGCAATGTTTATGTTTACACGGTACAGAGGGGTTGTGTTTAAATACTACTGTTTAGATTATAAGTTTACCCCTGAACTGTACCACAGAGGCGAAACTCCCTATTCCCCAACCCTCCTAGTTGTAACCAACCATACAGATGTACCAAGCCCAAAAGGTATGTGCTTTTGCTCGAGTGTGTTTTCTCACGTATTGGTGAATTTTTTTTATGGAATCAAAGGATCACTACCTAAACCTAATGAAAAAAGAAATTAAATCATTTGCGGCAAATTTCTATTTATTACCTGATTGAACTATTGCCATCATTTGTCATTTGGTTCATATAACACTAAAAGTACTTCCATTGCCTTTATAATCTATAAGAAGTATTATTGACTTCAAAAAATTATTATTTTTAAATAGAAGAAATTTGACATGATTGGTTTGCGATTCTTGGTAAATGTTTGTAGGAATCATCTAGTACATACGAGCTTACAGAGGTAAGCGCAGGAGGCAAACTGGGAAGGCACAATCTTCATATTAAGCAACTAGGTCCAGACACGGTGACAGAGTTATCAACTTTGCACTTGTCTGTTGGTAATCAAACACAGGATCTTCACAGTAGTCTTGTATTGGATCATCCAAGGGGCTATTCCCGTCAGCTTCATAAGTGCATTGTTGCTCATTCACAGGGACAAGCAGTTTTTGACGGAAACGTCAAGGTCAACAGGTAATTCTTTTTTGTGAATGAATTTAGGCCAAGTTTGGATTAGTATCTAATAACTCATAAGAGCTTCTCAATTCAAGAGTTTATGAAACAATAATTATGCTTGAAGAAAAGAAAGTATTAGACAAAATACTTTCATATATTATTACTACAGTGTTAGGCTATTTATACAGAAAATGACATTACAATGGTAATAATGAGTAATAATAACAGAATCATGTTAAAATAAACAGAATAATATAAAATAGAAGAGAATCAAATATGATTTCCCTTCATGCTTCAACAATGCTAAAATTAATTTCAACTTGAATGAAAAGCTATTGTTTAAAAAACACAGTTAACTTCATAAAAATAAAAACAGTTATTGGAAGAAATATAACAGTCTGAGTTTTAGTTGTTTATGTAAAAATATAGTTTTATGTGTCAACAATGGCACACTCTGTGCGTGCTTCACTTTTACTCTTCTGATTTAATATGCGGTTGAGCTATTATGTTTCTGATGTTGATTGAGGACTGAAATCCCCACAATATAATCTAAGGAGTTCTAGTTACAAACAAATCGGTTTAAGTATTTGTTGAGAGGTGGAAATTGTACTACTGTCTTGTATTTCATCACATGTGTGGTATGCCACTTTATAATGATAACATACCATTCTCGTGTAGGTATGCTCAGCAGACAGATGCAGGACAGTTAACAAGAAGCCTTCTTCTTGAACCTCGTGCAACTGTAAATGTTAAACCAAATCTCCAAATCATCGCTGATGATGTCAAGTGTTCCCATGGAGCTGCAATAAGTGACCTGGAACAAAGCCAACTCCTGTATTTCCAAGCACGCGGCATTGATTCAGAAACAGCTAGAAGGGTTTTAATTTTTGCCTTTGGAGGGGAAGTGATAGACAAGTTTCCGTATTCTTCCATTAGAGATAGAGTACGAAGTCAGATTAAAAGTTTATTGGACCCATCTCCTAAATGATCACCATTATAGGTATGGTGCTAAATGTAAACATATTATGTTGCTTGGTAAAAATATAAATTGAAATTACAAAAATTCTTTTTACTTGTCATGGTTTTTAACCAACCTGTACAAAATGATGTGCCTATTCCGGTACTTGTAACAATTGGTGCTTCATTCATCACTCGTGTACTTGCTGTATTTATGTTTTTTTGATACTTTGAAAAATACATTCATTACCTATTCTGCAAAATACTCAGCAGCAGTCAATAATTAATGTTTACCGTATTCGTTGAATAAAGGGAAATATTTCTCACTTTCTGTAGCATTGTTAAAATATGGTTCCAATAATTTGTAGTCAAATCACATTACATGACTCAAGCATTAAACAAATCTACAATTTCTCTTTCATGTAATATCTACAAATGTTTTTGATTGGATGTATCGAGTGTATGAGAGTTGCCTAAATTATCATTTCAAAATTAACTAACAATAAGAAACATCTATGTCATGTTTATAAATAAAAGCGTACTCAAAATTGGGTCAAGAGAAACATGTCAATCTGTTTGAAATCGTTAAATCAATGCCCGTTTTTGCCTGTTATGGCCTTCGGTTTGATTCGACGGTACTGTTTAAGTTGGGTGGCTTTACTCAGGTGTAAGAAGGAACTGCAAAATAATATAAAACAGAGAGCAAAACCTAGAGAAATAAGAAGATAGCAACAAAATACAGAAGAAATAATCTTTCTGTCTTATACAAGAGCAGCAATTAAATCATCCGTCTTGGGTTTCTAAAGCTTTTGCTGAAGGCAATGACTGAATTGGTATTTGGTACCACTATAAGCAGGGAGTTGGGGCATGCTTTGTTTGCATTATGCTTACTGTTTTTGTATTTTTAGAAATTACTTCGACTTTTGCTTTCTTTTTAAGCGGGTTATTCGGTTTTAAGACAGGACGATATTTCTGTCCAACTTTAAGGAATACTATGTGGTGTGGCTTGGATAGATGATGTGAACAAGTTTATATTGAGTAATATTAGTTTCTTGTTATAAGTTAAAATTTACTTCTCAAGTCTGAGTACATGAAAAGAAAAGATTATTGACATCATCGTGAGTAATCTTGCACTTGAAGTTCAAAATTTGCATGCATGTTTCTGCTAACCACACATTTTTAATCAAATTTAGGTCTAAAAAGAACTTTTTATATCCTATATGCTTTTAAGATATCGTCCATATTTTACGTCTGAAAAAAGAGACACGCCTCCGTTATTTTGAATTTGTTGCACGGGTGCCTACAAGAATTCTGGATAGTCTTCATAAAAAATTGTAAATTTTAACCAGTGTCTTAAAAAAAATCAAAATTGTGAAGTTTTTAGTAAAATATATATCATCTTATTTTTTTTTAAAAAAATCATCTTTAGTGTAACTGATATATGATAGATATATTGAATACAATAACTCTTTAAAAATAAAAATCTAAATAGGAATAAGGTCTTATGAAGAAATGGTAAAAAAATTTAAAACTTCTAACACAATTTTGATACATACCTAAATGAAAGACAAAATTACTAAGTGTGTAATTTGATTTTATGCAGAGTTAAACGTGATTGCTGATATATAAAATTGATTTTGATATATTTTGATAATGACGATTAAAATTTAATTTGAAGTATAAATTGTAATATTTGACTTCATAATTTTTTCTCATTTTTTGTCTCTAGAAAAGCAACAACACATGAGAAAGAAAAAAAAATAATTTGTAATAATCTATAAGTTATCGCTCTAAAGATAGACAATGCAAGACAAACCCAAGAGGCCAAGATTAACCAACAAATTAATTTGCAGCAGTTATTTTTGTTTTTATTTCTATATTATTTTCTTGTATTACTTTAAGAGGTTAAGGAGGGGAATTTTTGAGGAAAAAATTTTAGAGAGACAAGTCCATCTTTTAATATAAAATTTGTTATTTAAATTTTTTAAAAAATAACATCATATATTATCATATAACATTTCAATCACATTTCATTTATTCTTAAAAATATTTTATAACTTATTTAATTTTGAACAGAAAAACAAATCTCTCATCCCCTCCCCTGCAAAATCTCCCTCCCAAACAAATCCTAAATTGTTAATACATCGTAAGTATCATACATATGTCTTCAAAAACAAGTTCTCTCATAATAGAGGAACCAACCAACCAATGACATAACATACTCACCCTCTAGAATATATAGTCTAACAGAGTAGTGCTACCATATGTAGATGGGTTTAAATATGTCGAGAGCTTAGTAAAAAGAATAGTCCCACATCGGATATTAATACAAACAATATATTGTTTATAAACTCATTTCAACTGACTCAGCATGTGTTCGTGAAAAGGAGAGATGGTTGGCATCTCCCCTGACAGGGATGGGAACAGCCTTCGGGCTTTCCTGTTACACACCTCGGTTAAGGCTATCCACCTCTTTGAGGTTGGATCTATAACCCAATTTTTTTGCCTTTTTTTTTTACGATATCATTAATTAATTTACAATATGCATTATCATAAGTTCATATAGAGTTATGAAATACTATTAATTTTAATTTACCTTTTATTCATATATAATTGACTTTTTGAGTAAAAAAAAATGATTTGTATTCAGTGATTAATAATTTGTGATATTTAAATACCAATTTTGAAACCGACCATCAAATGGACTTGCTGTTATAGAGCCCAAAACTGTAACGGCCGTACTCTAATTTTGCCTTTTTTTCTTTAATATTTTTGTTTTTATCTAATTATTTCGTCTTTGAACAAATTTACATTTTCTGTCAGCGAGTGACATGAATATAGCAAGTAAAATATAAGAAATGAAGTACTAGTAGTAATTTAGTGGTAAAGTTAAAAATCTGAATTTGAATGTAATAATAATGTTATAATAAAGTGAAGAGAAGAAGAGGATGAGAATGAGGAAAGGATGAGGCATTGACTACCCACCATTCATCCAAGATAATATATTTGGGGAAAAGGAAAACACACATTCAAAATTAAAGTGAACACCTCTATCTCTATCTATTCATTTCATTCATTCATATTATTACTACTTTATATTATTATTATTATTATTGTATCTCTTTCTCACTCACACAAAACAGAAACACAAGTGTAGTATCTTAAATTAATATCCTAATAATGGCACTGAGGATGTGGGCTTCTTCAACTGCCAATGCACTCAAACTCTCTTCTTCTTCTTCCTCCAAGTTACCTCCTTTTTCCCTCTCCAGATCTTTCTCTTCTGGTATTCACATTCTTTCATATTTTACTTTTGGTTTTTCTTTCAAATCATTTTTTTGAATTAATACTTTGGTGAAAATTAATTGCAGTTTTGGATGGACTCAAGTACTCATCTTCACATGAATGGGTGAAGCATGAAGGATCAATAGCCACAATTGGTATCACTGATCATGCCCAGGTTAGTAGTTTTGTTATGTTATGCATGAATGAATTTGCATTAGAGTTGAAGTAGTACTACAAGATATATAGGTGAAGTTATTAATTGTTGGTTTCAGGAACATCTTGGAGAGGTTGTGTTTGTGGAGCTTCCAGAAGCTGGTGGTTCAGTTAGCAAGGGTAACGGTTTTGGAGCAGTTGAAAGTGTTAAGGCAACAAGTGATGTAAACTCTCCAATATCTGGTGAGATTGTTGAGGTTAATGACAAACTCACAGGAAAGCCTGGTCTGGTAATTCATTCACTCTCACCTTCACTTATTTCTTAAACTCTTTCGAATCTATGTCACAAAAACGAATTAACTCGCATGCGTGCATGTAAACTCTCCTTTTGCTCCCAAACTCCTAGACTTCCCAACAAATAGTATCGAGGCCTTGGTTCAACTTGGTTGGGGAACGAGAGTCGATACTGGTGTATTTAATCGTTATATTAAAAGTTTTAGGTTCAAGTGTTAGTGGTTAGTCATACATTGACTATGAATGAACTAAATGATGGATAATATATCTGATGTTTTAAAATTTTAAATGAAGATATGGTCTTAAAGTTTCTTATAACTACAAATTTTGCATAGGCGAAAAGATAATTGAACTAGAGGTGGTTATGATGAATAAGCTGAAAACAGATATAGATATATTAATTATACACTATTTTTATAAACTTGTCAAATGCTTACGCAAATGTTTGTTATGAGTGATGAGATAAGTCCACATTGAATGCCTTTGTCTTTACATGAGTTAGCAGCTTATACATACATGCTCATACTTACTTTTGTGACTTCACAAGATCAACTCAAGCCCATATGAAGATGGATGGATGATCAAAATAAAGCCAAGTAGTCCAACTGAATTAGATTCATTGTTGGGTGCAAAGGAGTACACAAAATTTTGTGAGGAAGAAGATGCTGCTCATTAATTCAAGTTAATTTCAATATGGGGACTGACTGTTTTTCGTATGTACTACTATGATCATTGTTATCCACTTTAATAATTTCAACAGTTTCTTCAAGTGCAATTCAACTGCTTCAAGTTATTGTTCTTTCCTTGCTATTATTGTCACCGACACTTCAATGTGTCACTCTATCTTGTCATGTACTTTATTTAAATCTAATAATTTACAAGAACATATATACTAAGGTCATAACATCTAAGATTACCACATGTTTCTTGCCCTTGTTAAGAGGCTAATAATCCCATGATTTATTTTACTTTTATAATTCTTGCAAGGCAATTGTCTGTAGGCCTAGGTACTGGCAGGTAGGTCACAGGACACTCTGGATTAATTCTCTCCATCCTGCACCATAAAAATAAAACCAGTTAGATATACAAAAAAATGTTTAATAAGTCAATGGTTGGAAAATTGAAGCAAGTGTAGTATGAACCTATAGTTAAGAAGAAAATGATGGAGGAAAATGATGATTTCAAGCTTAGCCAAATCACTTCCGGGACATAATCTGCTTCCTAATCCAAATGGAAGGAATGATCCTGCTCTTGCTTTATAATTCTGCACCATATTTTTGAACAACACATAACATATTACATATTTTTTTCATCAAATTAAATTCACCAATGTATTGTGAAAGACTAAAACAAACATTTTCAATTCAATATCAATATTAATATTAGTTATCACACATACATACCTCCCATCTGGATGGATCAAATTCCTTTGGATTGAAGTAAGTTTCAGGATCCATATGAACACCTCTGTTCCAAACCAAGACTTTCCATCCTTTTGGTATAGTATAACCTACAACTTTTCATTTTTAGTTTTTCTTTTCTTTTAATGCTAGGAGGCATGGTTTAAAATTGATTGTGGACATTTCACAAAAGTTTTAAAGGTTTCTACTATCGTAATTGTAGTTGTAATGTCTGCAATTTCCTACCTGTGTCATAGACAAAGGTTTATTGCAAACTACGACTACAAACACAACTTAAAATAATGAATTTTAATGTGTGTTTGGATTTGCAGTAAGTTTGACGAAATAATTATGTGTCACCGTAATTTTTACAAAAGCTGCACTTTAGAACTTCAAGAATTTCACAATAGTTATATAGTTTTATCTAAACATACAGATAATATTGAACAAAATTATCAACTTAGTAGGCACAGTAAAAATATGGAAGGGAATAACTAACCATTGATGTTAACATCGACTTTTGCCAATCTAAAGTTTGCAAACGAAATACTTGTTCTGCGCAACATCTCATCAATAACCTAAAGTAGAATATATAATGTCAAAGTATAGTTATATATATATATTTTTTTTGTCTTAACCAAAACTTAGTTCAACCATATTTATATTTTTATTGAAATAAATATATAATATATATTATACCTTAATAAAATAATAATATCACAAGAAAGAATTCACATATCACATACCTTTGAAAGATATTCCATTTGCTTAATTTCCCTAAGGTTAAGCCCTTTTTGAGTGGAAGGCCTTGTTTCCATAATCTCTTCTTGTTCTTTCTGAAAGGTTCATATTTTAGTCTTTAAAATTCAGTAACTAATTTTGAAAATGCAACATTATTATATGTATATATGTGGACCTTTTCTTATAAACTAAGAAATGGATTGAAAAGAGAAAGAAAAAAAAGTGTTAAAAATAATTAAGTAATTATTAAAACCTTGGCTCTTTGGAAGACATGTGGATGATCCATGAGATAAATAATAGTCCATAAAATTCCATGAGCAGAGCTTTCATGACCAGCTAACAAGAACAGAAGAAGTAAGTCTATAATGTCTTCATCCTCCAATATCTTACCCTCTTCATCTTTCACTTCCATCAATAAATCCATCATATCTTTTTTTAACCTTTTCTTTCTATTATTCTTCCTCCTCTTTTGCTCCACTAAGGTTTGCAACAGCTTCACCAACTTCTTTCGTGCCTAAACATACAACCATAAGTTAATTAATTAATTAATAATAAAATCTGTGCCAGGCTTCAATTAAAAATCTTTATATTGCAGCTGCAATTGTGTCTGTACTGCATGCACTTCTTTATATAAGACTAAAATTAAAATCTTATAGTAGTACACCATGTATTATACTTTTGTAATATAAATAAATGTGTTTGATTTGATTAATTAACTATACCTTTAGTGCTTTATGGAATGCAAAGCCAGGGAGATTGATGGCAAGTGATTTCATTCCCTTATTCAAATCAATATACAAATTCTCAACCAAACCAAGGTCCACATGATCACAATCAGATGATATGAAAATGGTAGTGATAACTTGAAAAGCAAACTTTCTCATCTCTTTCAGAAACTCACAAGGCATGTCCATGGTAGACAACTCTTCCAAATGTTTCACAGCAATATTTTCTATGAGACCAATATATGAGGACAATGCCTCGTGACCATTTATAGGAGATGTAATTAACCGCCGCAAACGCTTGTGTTCGGTGTTCGAGATGCCGTGAAAGGATCTTTTTCCGGTGAGTGCCATGGTTGAAGGAGGGTATCCAAGCTTGAGATTTTCTTCATCTGTTAGTACCTTACGACATGTTTCTGGTGTGCATACTATGATGCTTGGACTCCCAAACAAATGTGTCTTATACATGCCTGTCCTGCCATATCTTTATTATAAAAACACAAAGTTAGTTAGTTAGTTAGTTAATTACATCTACAACAAGTGTAGTTTAATTGAATTGTATAAAGAAATTCAAAGGAGAATTAAAAAAGAAGGTGACCTGGAAACAAAGTGATAGATGAAAGAATCAGGGTCAGACTTGAAAGCTTTAAGGAAAGTAGGCATGTTACCAAGGAAAGGCCAACCCATATCACCTGGTGGAAGAGGGTATTGCATTTGCATATTTCCCAATCTACTAACATAGTACCATTCATTCAATTTCCTAAGGAAACCAAAAACAAATGCATATCCACCCAACAAACCTGTTACTAGGATGAACCACATGGAATAATCTAGTGACAACATTTTTTTGCACTGAAATCCTTGGTGCTCAAGATTCATTGAAGAAGAGTGGGTACGTATTTATTTATATTATGATAGTGTCAAGTTCTCACCGTTCCGTACTCACTTTTGCTCTTACGTTCAAACATTAATACATTTTTTATGATATGGTCTTCTGCACATTTTTACGTATATTTGACTTCTCACGCCCTTTAAAAAAATTGACTTGTCACGGATTATTAATTAATGCCACGGTCGATAATTTACTAGGCTTAATACCATGCTTTTAATGAAACTCAAATTCATATCAGACTTGGATCCTTACTGTAGATTCACAGGGGGTGGAGTTTCATAGGGAGGGGATAAAATGACTAAAATACCCTTATTAAAACTAAAAAATTACAACAATAAGATTCACGAAATCACGACAAACGCGCGACTGCCTCTGCCAGATCACGAATCGCTCCTCTGCTCGCTCTCGCATCTCTGTTCGCCGCAACCTCATCTGTCTCCAGATCGCGTTGCTACTTTGTTCAAAAGGTTCGAATTTCTATTTTGTTAGTGCTAATTTTTGTTAGTTTTGATTTTTGTTAACATGAAATTTAAAGCTTATTTTGGTAGTGTTAAGTTTGCACATAATGTGTTTGATTATATGTTCATATAAAAGTGTTTGAGTTTTTTGTTTGACTTTTTTTGTCCATATAAAGTGTTTTAGTTTTTATGTCGGCCACCCCAAGCTTTTCAGTTAAGTTCCGCCACTATTCATGTACACGATTTTATGCCAATTTGAAGAAGACCGGTAAATCTGAAAGCAGTGCTTCTCCCAACCTTTTCTTTTTCATTCTAATTCTTGACATTTAGTTTTTTTTTTCTTTCGAATTAGTCGATAGTTAGATTGAAAGATAAAAGGGGAAAGAATAAAGGTCGATTTGGCTTCAGTGAACACGGAAGCAAAATGAAGAAGCACGGAGCTCGAATGCCAAGTTCCACCGAAACCCAGTACGAGGAGAGTGAGACTGATGAGTCATTGTCTTCTTCTAGTTTGTCGGCAGATGTGGGTAGCTTCATAAAAATATTAGTTATTTGATTTTTAGAATTTTTTGAATTGTTATTGATTTTGATTTCACTGTAGGAGGATGAAGAAGAGATAAAGAAGGAGCTCGCTGATGTAACATTTGAGGAGTTGCAGAAAGCTCGATCAGATGGGTCACATGCGTTTTTCAAGAAACGAGGTGAAGACAACAAGTTAAAAAGGGCCAATAAGAATAGGTGTTGTATTTTTAATAACATAGTAATACTAATAGTTAGTTAACTGAGTGTTTTTTTAATTTCTTTTTCTAATGCTTGTGTGTCTGTCATACTATGTACAAATGAAATAATTTATAATGCTTGATTAGGCCAATGGAGGCTAGTAGCAAGAAGCCAGTTCCTACTTTTAGAGATGTCATCCAAGCTCCTAAGAAGGTGCATTTATTTTCTTACTTATGTAATTGAGTTCAATGATCGTTGCTGCTGTTTTGTGTTCTTTATTGATACATAGATAGATTAGTTTCACATTTCAAAATCATTATTTATGACTATCATTAGCTTGCAGTGTTTTTTTTTTGGGAAATGCTTTAGGCCCATTTGAAAGTTGTTATATATGATATGTAGTGGAAATTGTGTGGACTGTGGAATTTTAATTTTAATATGGATATGATGTTCTGTTTTATATATCTGGTTGGTTTTTTCTGAATGATGCATGCGCCTCTATTAATTTTCAGGTTGTACGTGATCCACGTATTGAGTCTCTTTGTGGTACACTTAACAATGATGGGTACGCTCATCTTTCGATGCGTAATTTATTCTGCTTTTTCTTGTTGTTGTGTTCATTTGTGTTGAGAAATGCTATTTTTTAATTGCAATCATCATGAAAAAGTTTAAGCATTTTAATGCCGGTGTAAAGCCATGCTGATTTTTAAAAAATCTTAATAAGTCACATATAATAATCTTTTCCCTGCCATTGAAAATTCTATTTCTACAAACTATAGCTCAAATCTTGATTCAAAATGTATTATTCTTTACTTTGTGCTAGAATCTGTCAGATAATATTGAAGGATTTTTATGCTGATTTTTAATTTTAGTGCATGGAAAAGAAGCACCAAGTTATTGATACATCTCCAGCCCATGGTATTAAAGAAATTCCGTAGGTTTTTACTTGGAAGCATCACATCAATTTTAGCCTGCTGATTTTGATTGTGTTTTCCATTTTAGAGCATGTCTAGCTCAGTACCTTTCCTTGAATATCTTTAACCCATGCTTTAAGATATTATGTTGGCCTTATCATTGTATGTGCATTTGCAAGCATGTAACTTATGGAGGGGCATTGGGTATTTTCTTTTTGTGTATTGCTACAGATAGTTCCTCTTAATTCTTGGTTTTTGCAATGCCGTTTCCTTTAAGTAGGCAACATTTGCTTGGAAATTAGTATTCAATTATACAGTTGATCAATCACAACTCTTAGGTTTATTGGCTTTTAAGTAGATTTTGTTTAATTATTTCTGGATTGTACTTGTGAACAATTTAATGCAAGTGCTTTTGATGTTGCTATTTTATTTTGAGAACCTGGGTTTAACTAAATTTGGAAGATTCTCTTGTTTCCTATTACGAGAACTGTGTATCACTAATAGTATATGTACTTGGACTTGCAGGTTTAAAAAGAGATACAATTTTTTATATGAATCACTTATTTTATGACTTTCCTCTCATGACATCTTTGGGGCATTGCAGGCTCTTAAAAAGGAATTGAAAAAATGTAAAGATTCCGAGCGCATAAGTGAAATAGAAGGACACATATCATGGATTGTAAGTACATATCTTTTGGAAGTCTGTCTTCTCCATCTATGCGTGTGACATTTATCAGTTTACTTGATCACATTTACATGTCTTTTCAGGATAAACAATTGAAATCTGATTCAACAAAGAATATTGAGACACAGATTTTGGCTAAGCACAAGAAGAAAGAGAGGGAAGCAGCAAAGCAGGGAAAACGTCCCTTTTATCTCAAGAAATGTAATTCTTCTCTTCCTTCCACGTCATTTTATCTCCCTTTTATCTCTTCATGTGTTAGAGAAATACAATCTCTGCTTATGTTAATTTTATTAGCTTTATCTGTACTCTTAAGAGAAGTTCCACGCTGAATCCAAAATGGGACGTATTCAATATTTGGAGTCAAAACTGCAAGAATAGAATAGTTCTTATAAAAATTAATTAATTTCAATTGAATTATGTTAGTTCCTTTTTCATTTGTAGCACACTGGTGATATTAGTGACAATATGTTCAATAGTTTTGATGTTGGTAATCTGTAAATATATTTTTGTTAATAAAAAATGATAGGAACTCGAATTTAGAAAGAAAAAGAGATTGTATTTTTGATTGAAAATAGAAATATTACATAAGATGAACCCCTGTAATCCTAGAGCAAATGCTCCTCATAATAGAGATGATATTCTCTTTGTCCAACCCCTAAGGTTGATAGGACACCAAGGACAAATAGGTATGATGACCCAATCAATGTGCCAAACTCACTTACTTCACACAGTTTCTGTTAGGACTTAGATAAAGGAGAATTAGGGAGTAGAAGTAGTTAATTGGTTGAGGTGATATAAGTCGTTGGACTATTATGTTTGTTAGTGATCCTTTTCCTTCATTATCCTAAGTGTACATGGAAGCTATAAATAAAGGTTTCATCCCTTATGAAAGTATCTTTTATCAAATATAAAAATTGAGTATTGTAAACCATTGTAGGAGCGTATCTGCTCTTGTGTATCATTTTCTTTGCAGAGATTCTCTCCCATTATTTCTTATATTTTTTTCAAATATTAGTGTCTTTCCTCTAAATCCTTGGAATCAAATTCTTGGGTTTCTAACAGTTTCTAGAAAGCGAGGGAATAATAGTCGGTTAGAGTCTTCCATGATTTTAAGGGATTTTCTGTTATAAGTATGAGGGAAGGGTAACGCGGGAAGTTTCATTTAGAAAAGTTGTTAGCAAAGTATAAGGAGAAGAAATTCTCTGGTTAGGAGTGCATAGAACTTTGGTTTATGCATTCTATTTTCTGTTTTTCCACCACCACTGTAAGAGATTCCTGCTCAACCATTTCCAATAAATAATATACAATTTCTTCCCTTAAAATTGTGAGTTCTATCAAAGGGCCCATCCAAAAAGATACTGAATGCCTTCCTTTTCATTTTCTCTCCCTATATTCCGTCGCCGATTCCCCCACCAACCGCCACATAAGCAATACTCACCAAACTTCCCTTGTCATTCCGACTATTATATTAGGCCCAAACTGGTGGTATCCTTGGTTCCTTAGACTACCATCCGTTAGAAAAACAACCTTGTCCCCAAGGTTGAGATGAAGAGATTGCTTGGGTGAATGCATTTCAACCTTGTTCCCTAAGCATTATCTGTAGCACTAAATATTGTCTATCTTTGTTGCTGGCCTGTATAACCCTATTCACAATCATGCATTGGGTGGAATCCAACTTTAATTTAAGCAAACAAGCCTTTTTACCTGATTTGTTTGTTTTGTTTTCCTCAAAGCAAAATTTGCACAGAAGCATAGTATGTACCATTCTCTAATTTACCCATTAAGCTATGTATTTTTTGCTTAAGGTTTTAAATCAATTATTTTATTGTTGTCCAAGGGTCATTGGACTGTAGCTTCCACTAAATAAAGACTAGTTTGTGTGAAATTTTAATTTAATTGCTATGACCAATAAACTTTTTATTGCTTATTCTTTGTAATTAAGTAATATTTTATTCTACTAGGAAACTTAACCTTTCATCATAATCTATGGATATACTTAATAGATTTAGCTAATAAAATTAATAATTTAGCCTTTTTATTTTTGGAATTTTATACCGGTCCTATTTAATATTCTAATCCACTAATGGCACAAAAATTATCATGTTGTGATTTCCTATCCACAGGCTTCTTATTTATAAGACACCCATTCCATAAAACAAACTTATAAGACACTTAGATAAGCGTTTATTCAACTTAGAAGGAATGGCAATATTGTGCATATACTCATTCTCTATCTCTGTCTCTCATTCAAACATATATGGGGAAATAATTCTAGGGATGATAGAGTTCTTTGGCAATTCGTTGAATCCGAAGGTTAATTATTGGTATCAAATATAAATGAAGTGAAAAACATATCAAACAAATAAATTTAAATAAAATGAAATATCAACTATAAATAATGATTTTTTTTTTGTTTCTTGCAGCTGAAATTCGAAAGCAAAGGCTTATTGAAAATTATAATCACCTCAAGGTATGCCTCTTTGAGCACCGCAATATTCCCCATTTACTTTGTCCCCATCTTATTATGTCATTTATTACTTTTCTTTTCCATTAATTCTATCTATTCACTATTTTCAGTCGACTGGAAAACTTGAATCGTATATTGAGAAAAAGAGGAAGAAGAATGCTGCAAAGGACCATAGATTTATGCCATACCGTAGACCTGGTGACAATTTGGAATAAGGTTGTTATCCTTGTACTGGAATTTTGCTGCCGAAAAAAATTGTTTTATACATTTTGTCTAACAACATCTTTGGGTTTTGGAGACAATCTCTTGTAGAACATCCCACAGGTTCTGGCTTTTGTGGTAAGTTTGTAGTCTTGTATATTCTGTAAGATTTACCAACAACCAATTATTTTGGGGATAAGAATGGTGACCTTTATGAAATCAAGTTGCATAATTGGGAAATGAAGAGGTATCCCTTGGTTACAAAGCAATCGCTGATTTTTTAGTATTAATGTGGCACATGTCTTCGCAATTATCATAGTCCCCTTTGTTTTTGCTATTTTTACATTAAGGATATGCTTTAGTTTCATCAAGGAGTTTTTGTTTTAGAATTTTGATCAAATATCATAGCTATGTGTGATTCTTATATTAAGATTTTTAAGTATTCCACCCCGCCCACATTCGCCAAAGAAACCACTTAATCGACCTCCCTTTTTGTGCTGGATTTTAATTTTCTACTTTTTATTTTTTATAGCAATTTTAATTTTCTACCTGATATTAATCACTAGCAGCTATAATTTTATTTTGTTTTGTATCAAACACTAGATGTTTGTTTGGAAGTTACTTAAATAAGAAAGGGTTAAATATGGTTACGTCATAATTTGTCCCATTGTTGCCATGAAAGTGTAAATATTCTCTAGGAATTCGAATGTTCTTACGAGGAATTCGAAATCACTTTAAAACATTGTTTTCGAAAGAGGGTTTTTAGGGTCTCGAAGGAAAAACTTATATGCACTTAAGGAATTAGTTCGAATTGTTATTTAGAATGTTTCATTTTATCGTCAATTTAAGTTTTTTTTATCTCTTTTGATTAACTACGATAAACTAACCAATAAATCATATGTTTAATTGTACTTTTGACTCTACTTTGTTAATGGTATGATTTTGACTCCATAGTTTTAATCGGGTGAATTTGTTCCCATAGTTTTCCCATTTCTGATTTCATAGCAGTGCATTCAGATTTTCATAAACATTGACTAAAGTGGTGCTGACATTGATATAATAATAAAATGTATGATGTTGCAACAGATATAAAATCAACCTATTAAATAAACACAGATGTAGTATTTAGCAGTTAAGTGTAATTGAAATGTGAGTTGTGTTTATTTTTAGTTGTGATTATGTGTAATTTTGTGTTTATTTTTAGTTGTGAGTTGTGGTAATGTGTAATTTTAAAAAGTTAAGTTTATGTAATGTTTCAGTTTAATACCAATGTGATTTCAGTTTAATTCCCATTAAATTCATGTGCTTATAAACATTTTATTTTTCCAACTAGTTTATAGAAATTTCAATTTGTTCCAATTCCTTTGTTGGATGAATCCTTCAACTAGTTTATAGAAATTTTATAGACAATTTGCAAGTTGCAAACACTAGTTGAAGGATCTCTAACTTTGAGGTGATTGGAACATGTAAACAATAAAAAATGGCATATTAAACAACTTTAAACCCTTAGAATTGTTTTTGAATCAAAATATCAAAAGGTAACTTCAGTAGCTATTACAATAGCATCAGCAAATGACTAAAAAAACAACACAAAGTATACTTAAAAATAACTAAAAGCACACCGTAAAAATCCAGTAACGGTTTGTGTATAAGACCTGTAGCTATTTAACCTTAATTTCTATAGCTTAACTATACTCTGTAATGAATGTGTTGTTGAATCAGTCAATTTTATTTTTATTTTATGAATTTAAGTACCAAAATTATATTTTCTTGTGTAAATTTTTTTTAATCGTCTTATGTATAAAATTATTTGAAATCGCAAACGAAAAATTTCAGATATTTTAAATCCAGTGAGCAGTTTTACTATTTGCAAAATTTTAAAATGACTTTGTTTGCAACATATTTTTTCACCTCAGTAAGAAATTTTTTTTTACCTTAGTTACCACAAGTTCCCTCGTTTATCCAAGTAAGAAAAATTTGTACTTTTACAACAATATAAAAACAGTAATGTTTTATGTTAAATTAAAAAATAAAATATGCGCAATTTTATAACAATAATAGTTTTTTCATTTTATTCAATTCAATAAATTAAAAGACTATTGAAATTAGAATATCTAAAAAGAAAATTATTATTCAATATTATAATATTATGAATATCAAATTGAATTTTTTAAATAAATATAATTTACATGCAAGGGAAGTTTTAATATTTACATATAGTATATACTATATCTTTATTTAAAGTATCTAACATATAAATTATAATTATTTAGTTACTGATGATTTTTAAAAAAAAATTGAATTTATATATTTAGAAGTGTTAATGAATTTTTTAAATATAAAATTATTTTATTACTTATTTGATTTATAAGTAATTTATTTTGCTAATTTATAATTTTTTTAAATATTATTAGATAATTTAAAATAATAAATATAATTGTTTGATGATGATAATTTTACCATTTAAATATGATTTATGTTCTATCTTATCATGATGAAGTATGCACAACAAATATAATATATGATAAAGTAACGTTATCTTTTGTGGAACAAGAACATAACAGGACAAATGTTTATTATGTCTATATCATATATTATTTTTATCATTCTCTATATCACCTCTTGTCTATATTTAATTCTAACCATAAGATAATTCCTTAAAGTTTGTGCACACATATTAAATACTAATAAAATTAAATAAGTGCATATGTTTCCATTCTTATTTCATCTAACAAAGGTAAAGTTCATTAAATGCATATTTATGATTTTGGCAAGGGCTTATTTGATAGTTAAAATATGATAAGTTATCATATCATATCTAAATTTAAAATTTAATAAACAAATATAATACGATAAGTTAATGTTGAACTCTATTTCATTTGGCCTCTCTAGTAAAAATCATTCTAATTATGAGTTTTGTTAATTTATTTACTTGGTTAGTCTTATATAAATATAATTTAAAATATAAAAAAAAATTGAAATCGAATAAAACATAAAATAAATTAAAAACAATAGTTTTGATATTAAATTTAAAAATAAAAAAATTAATAATGAATTTTACAAATATATAATCGTCGTTGCATTTTCTTCCTCATCACTATATATTATATTATTTGTTTACTTACCATCGTTATCTTTCAAAAAATGCCGCTACACCTCCAAGTCATGACCAACTATGAGATTTAAATTATCGTCACTAACAATAATATTTGAATATGTCATGTTCTCATTTGACAGCGATCACTCCAAAAAAATACAATACAAATATATGAATAATGATTATCTTTCTTTGTTGTTATGTGTAATTTGAATGAGATGAGGTGAATCCCAAAACCTCGTTAATTCCACTTTTAGAGCTCATAGATGAATGATTTATGCTTGTAGGTTGTACAAGACACACCGAAGACTCTTAAGTTTGACCATTCCATGCATTGATATTAAATGTATCTTTATGAGCAATAGGTTTGAGATAGTGAAAATAATGTGTATTCTAAGTAACTTGGATTTCGTTTTCTTAAAGTGTCTAAGGAATGATTTCTGAATCACCAAATTCTCGATCTTCTACCTCATAAAATTATGCTTCAAAGTCTAGCAACATGGGGCTCATATGATCTCAACATGGATGTGTCATATGGTCCTCCAAGGAAGCCATGCTCCAACTCCTCCCAACCTTATTCCATATGTTCATCCTCTCTACGCTGCTCAATATTATCTTTCTAAATAGGTCGGTACAAGTTTGGTCAACTCTCGTATTCATAGATACAATAGGTTGAACTCGAACTCTTTTTCCCTAAAACAAATAATTAAACCATCTCGACCTCTACTTCTAGCCACTAAATAAAAAACAAATATAAATTAAAACATAGAAAATAAAAAAAAAATAAAAAAAAATAATAAAATGGGTTGGAACTATTTTGAAAAAGGAAAAAATTTGGTATACTAAAATAAGTACCAAATATTTCAACATCAAAATGTTTAGTATAGTGTAATATACCGGCTCTTTTAAAAAAATAAATGTTTGATATTATAAAAATGTTTTTAATTCATTCAAAATAATCAAACACTTTATTTTTAATTTTCTTATACCTTTGCACACTTTATTTTAGTATTTCAACCCTCTCATTAGAACTAACACAAACATCATATTTACGTGTCACGTGTAACATTATCAACACCGTCTCTTGTTTATGTGGCACTTATAACTTCAGTGGATAATTTTGGAATAATTTTGATGGAGTGATCAACGTTAAAGAAAAAATAGAGATTATTTTGTAATTTTTATGAAATGAGGGACTAAATTAATAAAACAACAAAATTTGGACCAAATTGGGTATTTTTTTATTCTCGGGAGAATCCAAATTGATTACCATATCCAAATATTCGGCTGGGCACTCGGTTTGAACCAAACCCAAATATTCGCCTTAAACTGTTTCCATCAGCCTCAACAACATCTTATTCAATCCACACTTTAAAGATACTTCAATTTAAGAGAGATACTATATTTTTTAGTATTGGTCATTATAACTATAACATTGTATAACTAACACACCGATATTTTATTTTTAATATTTTAATATAGAATTAATATCAATAAAAATGATATGGAAATTATTTTACTATTTTTAGACGTATTAAACAATTAAATAATAAATACTTAAATTCTAATTTAACTGATGAATATCAATATTATTAAATTAAATTTCTTATATTAAATTTAAACTCAAATTTCACAATTGCATAAACTAATTATAATAAAATTTGTTATCTCTTCTAGAATAAAATAAAGTATTACAATAATTATTGACCACCTTAAAAGTCACAGTATTATAAAGTTTTGACGTACATAAAATATTCAGCCAGTATATAGTATATGGACTTTAACGATGGAGTTGTCATATTAACTATTTGTTATGTTTTAATTTGTGATTGAGTAAAGTACTGTCTGCAAGGTGGCAACAGGTTGGTTTTTAATTGGTAACCGATTCGAAGTGCACACCAAGTTAGATTACTTAAATACAAAAAATGTCGACTTTGAGTATTTTGATAAATTCATTAACATATGCATTTGCATTAGTTAATTTGGACTTGACTTTGTCGCAATTTACGAATTTGTATGTATATGAATTGTCAATATTTCATTACGTTTGCAAATAAGGAGATGTTTTGGTGCTCCAAGCGGTGGGTTTCCATGTTATCTTTGTCCAAATAAATTAGCCAAGAAAAGTCAATTCCATGAACATTGAATAAGTGTCATTTTAATAAATAAAAAAATTATTTTTAAATAAATATCATTTTTAATTTTTAATTCAATTCTAAATTATTTTATTCTATACTACTTTCTAATAATTACTATATATACAATTTTTGCACGTGGATTTTGGCTAAAATCTATTTTGAAATGATGAGATTCTTAAAAAATTAAGAATAAAGAAAAAAATTAGAGAGGAGAGATTATTTAATAAAGTCTGGAAGAGATGGAAAAAGAGAGGTGAGAAGTAAATACTTTATTCGATTTATTTATAAATAAAGTAAAAAAATACACATTTAATTCAAAAAAAAGGATGATTTTTTAATGATTTTATGTTTGACTCATAATTTATTTTTTCTTTGAAAAACTCACATTTCATCAATCTTTTTTATCTAAAAAAAATCGAAGCAGTAAAAGTAGTTAAAAGTGAGAAAGGATGAAAAGAAAAAAACAATTGAAAAAATTATGGGATAGAAGGACAAGGTGAGGAATATATAGAAAATTATTGGCCCGTTTCTATTTACAAAAACGTCTTGGCCCAATCTTCATTTTGTTAACTCTACCAAGTCTACTATCAATATATCAAAAGAAAAATAAGTGTTATTAAAATTAATAGTACAATCCATTTGAAACTTAGTTTTTATATTTTATTTAAGGACTCAATAATAATATACTTTATTTTTTAGTTCAAATAAAAAACTGTAGAAAAAAATTACGTATTCATAACCATAAGTAAAAAACAAAAAATTGAAAAGAAAAAAAAAACTACAAATGAAATATAATTGTCATCTGTATAATTGATCTCTAAGTAAAAACATCATTGAATGTATTAACTAAACAATAATATAATTACACAAAAAGAGATATGTAATTTCAATTTAAAGTTATATAAGTGTCATTTAACATTAAAGTTTTAGCAGAGTTATTAAGATAGAAATTAAAGAATCTTATGAGTTGAATATTTATCAATGATAAATATAAAAAAAATGAATGGATAAAATTTATTGGTCATTCTTTTTCTTCTATCTTTCTATTTCAAACACTATTATAAAATACGAGACAAATATTTATCAACAATAAATATAAAAAAATTATGTGACAAATATTTGACACTAATACATAAAAAAAAGTACAAAATAGATATTTGTAAGTAATGAATATAAAAAAATTATGGAAAGAGTATTTGCACTAATATATACAAAAACACTGAACAAATATTAAACATTGATAAATATTAAAAAAAATGCAACACAGATCTTTGTCATTGTAAAATATAAGCAAAATATTGGATAAATATTTTTTACTAATACAAAAAAAAAAATTGTCAATAATAAATATAAAAATTTGTGGAACAAATGTATGTCATTAATACATTAAAAATACAATAAATATTTATCATTAATAAATATTAAAAAAAAACATGAGATATTTATTTGTTATTCATATATATAAAAAAAAAACACTGAATTAATACTTTAACTGTTAGATTATTAAAAATATTTAACATTTATTATAATTATTTATAAAATCATCTATATAATTAGTTATAATTGACCAACTGTGTAAAATTTGTACATACGCTTACAAATTTAATTTTTTTGACTTAGTTGTAGTTTCAATCTATTTTTTTGGACTGATTTATAAAATTGATTTTTCCATTTTAAAAATCGACAGTTTTGATTCATCTCTATAATTTTCTAATTAAAAAATAATAACATAGAACACTTTATATAACATGATATATGATATGATGATATAGAATGAATAATACTCATAAAATTTAAATAAAATATTATAAAAATTTAAAATATAATTTCTTTCATCTTTTTATGATAATTAATAACATATTAATTAATAATTAATAGTATATGAATAATTAAATGAAGCTCATTTTTTTACCTAATGTTTTGGGTGGAAGATCTTAACCGATGATAACAAATGTTGGAAAACAAAGAGTAGTAAAAAAAGCAAAGTAGTGCTTTCTTATTCATTAATTTTGTCCACTAGTTGTGGGTTCTTTCTTTTTGTAGTGTTGGGAAAATAAAATCCAAATTTAGATCCTGTTGTGGTTTTCTCTTTACAATTCATTTACCGTCAGTTTGCTTCACGTTTATAGAGTATTGATTTTGAAAAAATTGATAATTTGCACTTGATTTTAGTTAAAAATAAATTAAAATATTTTTAAATATATTTATGTAAAAAGTGAGTTGAATGATAAATTATATGTTAAAACTAATTTTTAATTTTATTAAAATTAAATTTTGAAACAATATAAATTTTGACCTTTTTAAAAGTGAAATTAAACATAAAGTTAATCAAATAAAGGTTGAATCCATTTCAATCACCACTATTTAAACACACCATTGACTTTTCTTTATATTTTAACTCTTTATTTCTTTTTTATGTTTAATGGTTGAGATTACATTTGGAAAAAATTAAGAAATTTTCTAATTAAGAGTATCTATTTTTATATCGAACATAAGTGGACTATAGCTCAATCAAATGATAAATTTAGTTATAAGAAAACAAATGGGATCCAAGGATGGATTTAAGGATAAATTAGTTTGTCTTTAGTTGATTTGTGTTTTTTATTTTATTTTATTACGTTTTCAATAATAATTGTACAAGTTTCAACGGTTAGATTTCTTTAAATATAAAAATAATATTTTAAAACTCGTGTGTTTCATTTTCAAATATTTAAAAATTATTATTTTTAATATAAATTTTTAGTTTTTATTTTCTTTAACATGTGTTCTTTATAATATTTATCACTAAATCACAATTTCTCTTTTACTTATTTTTTTCTTCATTTTTTCTATCTATCAATTATTTATTTTCAACATCTTTTGTCTTGAGTCTAAGATAAAAATGACATATTTTTTATATTCTTTAACGAGTGTTCTTTAGAATATTTATATTCTTTAACAAGTATTCTTTAGAATATTTACCAGGATAACACAATTTCTCTTTTACTTTTCTTTTTCATTTTTTCTATCTGTCTATTATATTCTTTTTAATATCTTGTGTCCTGTGTCTATGATAAAAATGAGAAAAGGTGATAATTCAAATTCTGAAATCTAAGAGAGGAAAACTATTATAACCGCATATCCAAATAATATTATTAACACATACAATATTTTTACAGTTGCTACAGAAGAACGCAACACTTATCAATAATTAAATTAATTAAAACTCAAAAGATTTCTTTGATCCAACTTGTCCAAACACAAAAGCTAATTAGGAAAAAAGACAATGTAAATCAAAGTTAGTGGAGAAGCCTCTTTCTAAGTGTAAATTTAATTATCTATCTTTTCATTTGTAATAATTATATAAAAATATTTACGATTTCTTTATACCATTCAACACCTTATGTTTATTTTTTTTATTTATTTCTTTTTTGCATCGTGGCCACAATTAAGTTGACAACCATAAAAAATGATAAAACCATGACGAAAAAACAAAACAATCGTAAATCATTGAAGGAAACATGGTTCAGATCTTGTGGGCTTGAACTGAACCAGCCCAAATAAGGGAAAAACCAAACAAACATGAATTAAAAACTAACAAACTATGTTATTCGATATATTTCTGAGTTTTGTAGAGGGGGTGTATTTATAAAAATATGTTTTTGTTTTTTCCTCTGCCATGCTTCTACCATATGCCGATATGTTATTCGCTATATTTATATGATCGAACATCCTCAAAGACGATTAACAACTTCTAATATAAATTAAATTTTCGGCACCATTATAAATAAAAATTAATTATTTTAATTCAGTTAACATTAATATTTTTAATATATTTTTATTTTTTAAAAAAATATTTAATTTGAGTAGAATAGTGTTTGACATTAAAAAAATAGTTTAGTAATTTAAATTATATTTTACATAAAATTTAAAAATTAATTTAACTTAATTAATTTATTTTATTTTAGAAGAAATGATAAATTATACTATAATTAACTCACAAAACTATATGTATCGAGTTTGAACCTGAGACGACGACGTTCAATTTAACAACAGTATTTATCAATTAAAAAAAAACTTAACTAAATATTTTAATAACTATAAAATTAATTATTTTTACTTATAATAGTTACATGATGGAGTGCATTAAAGATTAAAATTTCACAATTGTAAAGAAAAGTACAAAGCTCACTCCTGAATTTAACAAACAAAGTGATGTTTTCCTTGATATAATAATGATGATTCAAGAAAGCTAGAAAGAAAAACAAATAAAAAGAGCGTGACTAGAGAAGCATTTAGAGCCTTGAAGAAAAATGTGCTTACTTGTTGCTTTAGTAAAGATTGAGGCACTCATCGTCCTCCTTTTTCACACAAATTTTAGATTCTTTATGTGGCAGAACAAAACAAGTTAATTATACCTCAAAAGTCATCTAACACTTTTCCTGTCCCTTCATTCAGATGCCGTGGGGAGACATACAACTTAGAAAAACAGTCTCAATCAATGTCGCTGATTTTCCATTTTTCCTGGGAGTATTTATTGTGTAGACACATATTTATATGTGAATAAAGACTATGTATTATATTTTTAATATTAAACTGTGATTATGTTAAAATTAAGTTTGTATAAGACTCGGTTTCTTCCACCAACTCATCTTGGTTTGTAAATAACGAGTTGTATTTAATAGAATTTCACAAAAATAGAAACACAAAAAAAAAATTAAATAAATAAATAAAGACAAATGTAGAAAATATATCATGTTCATATTATGTATCAAATTACTCTTTCTATTTCAAATTACTTTAATAATTTTTTATTATTATTTTATGTTATTATTAATTCACTTTATCCAAAAAAGATTATCAATAAGATCACAAACTTAGTAACTTAGGGTTTAATAAAACAATATTATGAGTTACTACTCTTGAATGAATTAACAAGTGGTAACTATAGGTGATTTGACGTCTCGTCTTGGGACCAACTCGGTATCTTCTTTATTTCATCTTGTCCTTATTAAACTCGCAATTCATTGGGTTTGGTCAAATTAAGGAACAAATTAGGGTCTAAAAATTGGTCTCGTCAAATATTGGGACCGAGTGAGGGACAGATCAAACCTAATCTAATTTGTCCTTTGTCCACTTCTAGTTAAATAATTTGATACAATATCGACATTTGTCAGTTGAATTAGTACTTAAGGACACATTCAATGTTATTTAGGTGATGATTTGGATTTACATTTATTTAAAGATTATCTATGAATTGAGGATTTAGTGAAGAAGGGTAAACAATCGTTTTAATCCTTGAAATTATATGACACTATTATTTTGGTATCAAATTGAGCAAAAAACTCAAACTAATCATCAATCATCAAAACAATTTATAAAAGATGCAAATTATTATCATAAATATCAGTGAAATATACAATTTATTGTCAAAATAGTTCACACCCGTTATAAAGTAAAGAATTAAATTGACTAACAATTCGATGACTAATTTGTTTTTTTTGTATGCTGAATTAGATATCAAAATGACAACATTATATACTTTCTGATTCTAAAATGATGGTATACGCATATATTAATCGATCAAAACTCAATAGTCGATATCAATTAATTACTACATGTAAAGACATGATTTTTTAAATGCAGTACATTCAATGTCGTCTAATTTTGAAAAAGATTCGTCTACGATCTATGAAGTACGAAGAACGATACAAATATTAAATACAACATTGACACGTTAACACCAATAATAACTTTAAAAAATAAATTAATTAAATGTGATTAAAATAGTCGATACATACGTGTTGAACATTAAAACACATGTTCAATTAAAGGGGTTGAAGATTTATTTTAGACGGAGAGAACAATTGAAATAAAATAAAAAAACTTCATGGGAGTTAAAGATCAACGAGAAAGTCCATTAGAATATTAATTAATTAACCATGCTTAATTTTCCTGTCATAGAAAACAATTGTAATTAGAAGATAGAAACCATATGAATTACGATTGTTATTTTGATGAGAAAGCAGAGGTACTTAGCTGAAAATAGACACCCTTGGTTGCCTAATAAAGTGAGTTAGACGATTCTAATGATATGCATATAGATAATACATACAAAAACAAAAGTGTAATCTTCATAATTGATTTACGGAAGTGACCTAATTCATAACATAGCTGGTCGGTACTCCCACATATCCATTCAATGGCCAATAGATTTCAATCTTTTTATGGTTTTTACTTACTTCATAATAATAATAATAATAAATAAATAAATAAATAATACACAATTTCAAATTCCTTACGCATGGAAAATGATTGACATGTACACTAAGACAAGTCATCGTGTGGGTGACGGTGTACAATTTTGACTATTCAGTTATTCATCTCATTCAATTTTTCAACGCCCCTTACCACAATTAAGCCATATTCTTTTCCTCATTTTCTGATAATTATGTTTTTGCTCACTTCATTTTAAAAGAAAGTCGATAGATATCTTGCATCAACAACCTATTTTAAAAAAAATACATACATCAATTAAGTGGATTGTACTTTTCTAAAGTAAAAAATATCGTTGATAAATAAATTAATTATTAATATTATATGCATATATATAATTAATCATAATTATAATTTTAATATTTGATTTTTTTTATTTTATTAATTTTTTATCTAAAAGAGTTAAATCCCAACCACAATTACTTTAAATCATATACTCTTACCGTGTTATAAATAAATAAATAGACTACTTTTGTATGTATTGAAAAATGTAATTAATTTTAATATATAAATTAAATTTATTAAATTATCTATTTTTAGTGTTAAATATTTAATTATCTATATTAAATACTTTGAATTAAATAAAAAGGTATATTATAAATAATTACATTAGATTATTCTAGAGGAAATATGTCCTGCGGATTCTGTTTTTGGTGAGGTGCAATTGGGTTATAGAACTAATTTCAAGCCAAGATGAAACAAGTTTTTCACTCTTTTGGGCGAGAGAAATTTTTCACTTCATACCATTAATCTTAAAAAAAAAAAGAAACATGAAGCATTAACATGGTGATCAAGATTAGTATAAATTTGCTTGTGACTGAAATGAAATCTGAAAATCCTTGCCTTTGTGACCTCATTGGCTAGGAAGGTCTATATCCACCATTAATATCAAACCATGAACCATTAATGTTTCTTTTATTAATTAAAAAGATATGATTGTGCCATATACATCAAGAGCAAGCATGCGCAGGTGTTTAGTGCACTCACTAATTAATTATACTATAAACTATACTCTAATGGACCCTACGAATCAGAAAGGAATAGAAAATTAATATCACACCTAATAGCTGTGACCTCATATCAAATATTTATGGTCCATATTAATTTTAGCAAATTAAGGTTGCCAAAGGTCAGGTAACATCGTTTATAAACACTATAACATATATTTAATTATCTACTATATATTACCGCTAATTACCAATTTGGTCATAAAAAATTGTAGAAAGCCAGATAATATGGTATTCCAAAATCCTTTATAAAATAAAAAATCTCAATGACATCAGTTCCTTCGAGTTAATTTTCTAAGTATTAAAATTAACTGATTCAAAATGAATATTTTTTTTTAAATTAAGAAGTTTTTAGTTAATTTCTTATACGTACGTACCAAAGTTACAATTTACATTGCTAAGTTCATAATTGATGATGAGCGCAAGTGAGAGAGTGATAAGTGAAATCAAACATTGACGAAACAAATGTTATTTGTCTCCTTCTCCCCTTCTCATGTGATGGTACGTTATCAATATTTTATTTCATGAAATTTGGTCACGACGTTGATGTTCATTCATTAATGAATCATGGGGTGGGATCTGACTATTAATTACCAGCATAAAATAAAATCAGAACAGAGTAAAAAATTAAAGTTGAAACGTGGCAGCAGACGAGGATAAAAGTTTTTTAATATAAAAAATATCCAACGAGTTATCATTATTATTATTATTATTAAATAAATACTAACAAATATTCAGAGACACTTGCTATTAGAGATAAAAAAAGAAATATATTTTTTGAAAGTTGTATATTTAATCTTTAAAATTTTTAAAATTATCCTTTTTTTATATATATTTTTATTTCTTTAATAAATGCATTTAGACCATCTACAATAGAACACCAATGTTTGAACTGTTGTAAAAGTTCCATTTGTACATATAATTTATTTTATAATTTTTTAGTGAGAATTCTTAATAAATACTCAATCTTTTCAACTCAACACCTATAAAAAATAGTAAATATATCATATTAATAATGTTATATCACTACATTTTAAAAAACACTAACTTATTTTAATACAAATTTTGTGTACAAGTTCCATAAAAAGTAAAGAGAGAGATGATGATCATATAATTGTACCATTCTCCATAAACATCAAAACAAATTTCTCTACAATAAAAATATCTATTTAACTTTGTACTAATACTAAATAGATAAAAACACCTATTATTATGGACCACTTTTATTAGTAAGACATTTATTGTTATTATCGAAGAGAGACGTTTGTAACCTGTTTTTTTTATTTTTTTTTATCTCAAGGATAAGTTTGTAACTTGTTAGTGGTCGAATAATGTGGAGAGAAGTTAATAGGTTATGGTGTTTGCCGATGATAAGTCATTAGATAGACGCAATAAGAGCATTTCCATTTCACTGCCAAAGTTAATTACGACTTATTAATCATAATTAACCGCATAATTTTGAATTTTCGGTTTGAGGGCCTACCTACTAATACTATTATTTTTACTAATTCCTGCTAAACTCCAAAAATCCTCACCTCTCTAACTTCGAATTTCAACACCCTTCAATAGCATGTGTTGAATTTTTTTAAGTAAATAATTAGAGAAAAT
>NC_021167.2:3004686-3024245 GCF_000331145.2 Cicer arietinum | reverse complement strand
CACGACTCTCTTAATTACTGTCACTTTTCATATATAGTAAGACAAATTTGTAGTATTTTTTTTATGAATAATTTTAAATTATTCTTTCTATATTAATATGTTTAATTCTAAAATATAAATATAAAAACATGTCTAAAAATTAATGTATTTAGTTTTAATTTTTATTCAAATATGTAACTTTTCTTATAAAATTAAAACTTTTTGTCACCCTCAGCATGCATGCGTTGCACCCCAAACATTACGTGAATTATTGCTCTCCGAAGATCAACTCTCTCTCACATTCCATTTGCAACAAAAGAAAAAGGGCTATTAAAACTCATTAGGTCGTGCTAATTAACAGTTGCATTCCTAACTAGCTCCTTAAATCTACTTTTAAATTTCACAACTTGAACGATTATGTTTGTCATTCATTGTAGAGTTCCCTGGAAACCACTGAATGCTAGCTGTAGGTCTAGTGAGACCAATATTGATTGATAAATGAATAAACAACATATAAAAAGCTTATATATATATATACGGTGATTAAGATTTAGGATGAATAATGAATTACGTTGTTTGCATTATTTTTATAAGCAAAATATTATTAATAAGAATATAAAAGGTATTTCAACTCTTACATTAAATAAAGATATAGTCCCGGTAACAAATCTTGACAAGTTTTATTGAGAGGACCAATATAAAAATAAAAATCAATCTCATGGATACTTGAATCAGAGACATCAGATTTATAAAAATATTTATTACCATTGAAAAATTCCACAATTAAATATTATTAGCGAGACATTGAATATATATAACATATTATAGATAAATATTATTGTAGGTATATCTGTTTTTACTGAAGAAAAAATTTTTAGATAACTAAGATCCACCCATGGATAGTCCAATCCAACATCATAGCAAAAGACATCTCCGACCCAACATCATTATCAATACCATAAGATTTTGAGGAATATAGAGTATCAAAGTATTAGGAAGTGAACAATAAATGAGGTTCTCTTTGAGTTGTTCAGTTGGTTGTAATGCTTTGATTATATATACGAGTTACTTTTTTAATGGTTAATATTAATAATTAATATTAATATAACTAGTATTAGTATGTTATTAAATGTGAAGATTGAACCGCGACCTCCTTAATTATGACTCCACTCCCATACCAACTTGACCTCTTTTATGTAAATATGTGTATTAAATGCAGATAATAATTACGGCCTAAATCAAATCGAATTATATAAAAATGTTGTTAAAGCAATCAGGCAAAATAAAAATAATAAGAAAGCAATCAGATAAGCTCATAAGGCTGTTTACGTAAAATTTATGTCAAAGCTAACACCTAATAATGACATTAATTGTAGGTTGCAGTTGACGTGAGAGAATAGAAATTCAGCATATAAAACAAATTAAAATTCTTAATGCTTGATCAATTTTGTTTGAAGTAGCTAGACAAACAAATCACGTTCTTAACTTGTGAGGAAATTAATATCCCAAGCACACACACCTCAAACAAGGCATACATGATTCATATTATTTGGTGTATAGATTCGGTGGTTATCTTATGATTGATACTTAATAATAAAGTTATTTTTTTTATAAAAAAATAAATCAAAACTTTGAAAACTAATATTTACCGATATTAAAAAATCTTGTGATTATTAGTAAAAAAAATAATTTTGTGATGAGAAATTATTTACTTTTAAATTACTACTTAGGCGTTAATTAAGTTGGAATCCATGTATTCATTATTCAAAGTTGGGATAAAAAATAAAATAGAGTTTTGATGTATACGGTAATAATTGACAAGTTTGTTGGGCTACTCAGCCTGCATCGGGCTTGCCCATGACGGGCTCAAGTTTTTTGGTCTAAACAACCCGAGTGAAAAATAGACCAAAAACTAATACGTTATTATAGTTCTCCATCTTTTATCTCTATTTTTTTCCCTTCTCTCTTATCCTAATGCAATTGAGAGTGTTATTTTTTAGTACTTCTTTCTATTTATATGCAAGCTATTAACTTCTATTATCTATTGTTGAAACATGGCCTTTAATTTGAAATATCTAAGGATCGAGAAGATAACATAAGATTATTTTTTTTTTGTTTTTTTACATTTTAAAATTGGATAATTGAGTCATTTATAAAACTAATGAGTAGCTTACCTATTTAAATAGTAAAAAAATATTTCATTATAACAATCATAATAATTATTGCTACACTATAACAATTATTTAATATATATATATATATATATAATTTACTAGTAATTAAAATGTATACAATTACAATTAAAGTCAAATTTATTCTTGAGATAGTTTAAGTTTTTTAGACATATTAATCGTTATTGATTTGACATCGATGTAAAATCAGTATATAATAATGGAATATATAGTATGTGTGGTTAACGTATTACTTTATAGTCTCTAAAAATAGAAAATAACGAATAAATTATTTTAAATTATATTTTATAATTTTAAATATGTAATTGTTAAAAAATATTGTTTTATTTGATACTTACTATTTCAAAAATAAACTTAATAAAAAAAAAAGATTTTTTAACACAAATTTGAACACCAACAATGTATTTTCATTATTTTTCTTTTAAATATTTTTCTCTCATTCGTTGATATACAATTCAGAGATAAAAGTGTTGATTTTGATGTGTTGAAATACACACAACACTAAAAAAAATAAACCTTACTAAGTTTAGACACAAAACTCAAGATTTTTCTATTCAACCTCGATGGACGAAATTATGAAAATTGCATTGTCATATAGGTTGGGTCCTTTTGGATGATTATGCCATGTGGACACTAAAATCTCCACCGTTGATTTCTCTATATATTCAATATCACTCTCACTCTCCCCTTCTCATTTTATGTTCTTCTTTTCACCCTTCACATTCTAATAATCAACCACTTTCCTCTGCTACCCTCCCCTGCATTTCAATTTTTTCTTGTTTTTAATTAAACAATGTCTTGCATAGAGTTAGAACTCTCTAAAGAGGTTAGTATAAAGAAAAATAAATATCTGTTCAATTCCAAATATACATTATATATTTATTTATTCCTCATTAATTAATCTTAAATAAACATGAAAATATTTATTCTGTCCCTTTCCTTTCTCTGTCTAAAGTTAGCACTATATTTATATGTGAATTGGAACACCCTTTAATTTGTTGTATTGATTGATCATGAACATCACAATGGATGTAATAAATAAATATTTAATTAATAATGTAATTTGTTTAATTGTTTTAAAAAAAAAACAAAAAAAACCTTTGCAGAACAAGTTCAAAGAAGAAACAGAATCAGAAGAATTGACTCTTGATGGAAGTGTTGATTTGAATGGTCATCCAGCAATCAGAACCAAATCTGGAAGATGGGCTGCTGCAATCATCATACTTTGTAAGCTCCACAAACATAAATTAATTGCATATCTTCTTCTAATCATATTTTATCATAAATTTTGGAATCTAGTAATGCATATAAATATATAGTAGATATTATACTTTCTTTTAAGAACAATTGAATCTTCATCACTACAATTTACTCCTTTAAATTGAAATATAATCAAGTAAAAAAAAATCAACTATAAATTAATTATAAGACTAGATATATTAATTTTGAGAGCACACAATAGTACTAATAAATTGTGAATGATCTTGTTCTTGAAGCCTATTGATTCCCGGGAATTTGATGAAAAAAGTACACATAGAAATACATAGTATATATGTATATGATTATGATGCGTATACGTATAGTTTATGATAGCTAGCTACTTCAAAAAAGAGTTTATGATAGCTAGCTGGGTTGGTAGTGAGAGAGAGGTGTTGGTGTTTTTGTTGGTGCCGTAGAAGTTCGAGAAACCTTGTTAGTTAAAAAAAAACAAAAACAAAAACAAAAAAAGTTAATTAATTAGTAGTAATTCATTGATGACTCGATTGCATATATTTTAGATAGCTTATCATAAGAAGTAACAAATGGAAGTTGATGTACATTTGTGTATCAATATTTCTAGCTTATCAGTTATATTAATGAAACGACAAGTTAAATTGATTGAGGAACGTTTTCCATTTGGTATACAAAATCCAAACATTTTTGTCAGCTTTGTTGCATGCATGCCTTCGATGGTGGAGACTCTGCCAGCCAGCTAACCTATTATTTCACCACCGACTTCTCACGCTTTTAAACCTTTTGCTTTTATATAAATTGCCACTTATATTTATATTTGGGGAATATAACAAAAAATTAGTGTAAGTAATCGTCTACAATCAATCCTCTCATTCACACTCATATATAAACTACGAAAATTACACGTGACAAAAATTCAAAGTCACCGCAAAATGAAATATATAAACTAAAAAAAAGTGTTTGTGAATGTTGAAAGAGGGGATCTAAAAAAAGACAAAATGCGGAAATGAAGCATGCAATTGAGAGAAATACGTCCATGACACGTAATCAATTATAGGATTCTCCACGACGTGGGTGGTTGACATGTGTCATCAACAATAGACATGTAACCAATAATTAAGTGATCAACATTTTTGTAAATGATCGATTAAAAAGTTAGAGATAATAAATGTTAGTTTATAAATAAAAATATGAAATTAATGAATAAAAAATAACATCTATGTCCTCTAATTTTTTTTAAACATGCCAGATAAGTTTATACTTTTTGAGGTAAGTGTATATACTAACTACCTCTAAGTTTGAATAAAAAAGCTACCTATAAGTTATTGAGGGAAAGTTGATTAATGCACGCTGCATGTTATGGTTCGTTATGAGTATGTAAAATTGGTATAGATCACAATCATGCACTTATCTACGATCCTTTTTAGGATATTTATAAGTCGTGTAAGTTTAGTGCTTATATAAAGATTCAAGAATGTGAACAAGTGATATGCTTCCATGCAAGTGTATTATAGAAGATTGAATTATTTTCTTTTAATAGAAATAGAATGAAAAAGAATAAAATATGTAACTATAAGTTACCATGCTGTGGTAATCTATAATGAAAATAGAAATATGAAAGAAGGTTACTAAGTTTTATTTGAATCTGTGAGAACTGAGAAGTAAAACTTGACATGATATTTAATATTTGTTATAATTGTGAAATATAGTTTACTTTTTGTGTAGCTCTATATATTTAAATATCGATATATTTGGACTAGTACTCAAAAAAGAATGGATCATACAAAATGTATTCGTGACAAAGTATATATAAAATTCATGACGTAAAAATCAATAATCCATTTGAAAAAAAAGTAATTAAAGTAATTAATTATATTTAAAAAGAGTGGTTTATTTCCCCAAAACCTGTCTCTCGAAGTGTTATATGCCTGTGAATCCATTAATAATAGTATGCACTGTGCTTTTATAAAAGCAAACCTAACTGTATTATAAAATAAAGTTGCTGTAATATATAATCTTGTGTGTGCATATGTATGGTGGTGACAAAATCGACAACCCTTTAGAAAATGGTGGTGATGACTGATGAGGATTGACGACTTAGCCATGATAACATTATACGAATATGTGTATTGTTTTTTATAAATATTAAATAAAATTCCTTTGCAACACCTTTTCCACCTCTGAGCAAAACATGCTTTGAATATTTCCAACGCAAATTCATATATTTTTATGCTATACTGGCTTTTAAAGAACTTTAGTAAATAATCTTAACTAATTTTTTGCCTTGTTTTAGAAGTCTTCCATTCTGCGAGAATAATCTAATACAGATGCCAAAAATCAGAAACCAAAACAACATTAGACAGAAAAATGAATAAAAAACACATAAAATTAACCAAAACAGAACACCAATTCAACAGTATGCATCTGCAGATTCTGCACTTAGCATAAAGCATGTAGATATAGATAGTGCTGTTTGTTTTGTAACTCATTGATTGTATTGATCAGTGAACCAAGGCCTGGCAACTCTTGCATTCTTTGGGATTGGAGTGAACCTAGTGCTATTCCTGACAAGGGTGGTAGGGCAAAATAATGCAGAAGCCGCGAATAACGTGAGCAAGTGGACCGGAACTGTTTATATCTTCTCTCTTGTGGGAGCTTTCCTTAGTGATTCATATTGGGGAAGATATAAAACATGTGCCGTCTTTCAGGTCATTTTTGTAATTGTAAGTAATGCATATCCATGCCTCTCATTTTTATCTCTCCTTTTCATTTCCACACTCTTTTATTTCTTGCTGCTACATTATTCCCTTGACTAATCAAAAAGTTTCTGGTTTGATATATATGACAGGGTCTAATGTCCTTATCCTTGTCATCATACCTCTTCTTGCTTAAACCAAAAGGTTGTGGGAGTGAATTAATTCAATGTGGAAAACATTCAAGTTTGGAGATGGGGATGTTCTACCTCTCAATCTATCTTATTGCCTTGGGGAATGGAGGTTACCAACCAAATATCGCCACATTCGGGGCTGATCAGTTTGACGAGGAGCACTCGAAGGAGGGTCACTCGAAGGTTGCCTTCTTTAGCTACTTCTACCTAGCTTTGAACATTGGACAACTCTTTTCAAACACCATTCTCGTCTACTTCGAGGATGAAGGAATGTGGGCTCTTGGTTTCTGGCTGTCTGCAGGCTGTGCCTTTGCTGCGCTGATATTGTTTCTTGTAGGCACCCCAAGGTACCGACACTTCAAGCCGAGTGGCAACCCTCTCTCCAGGTTCTGCCAAGTCCTTGTTGCTGCATCAAGGAAGGTGAGGGTTGAAATGCCATCAAACGGAGAGGACTTGTATAAAATGGATGCGAAGGAGTCTTCCACCAGTGTGAACAGAAAAATCCTCCACACACACGGGTTCAAGTAAGTAGTAGAAGCTACTTTCAGCTGAAACCATAATACTTTCATATATGGCTGATGCTTATAGCCGAGCCTGTCAGCTTGAAACGCTCTCCCTTATTATTTAGCTAATTTTGTTATATTGTAAGCAAACTAGGTTTTTTCAGCATTATTGGCCATTCTTGATTTTACCAACTAAAACGATTTGATCAAGTTGCCATTTCTTTTTGTGTTGAAGGTTCTTGGATAGGGCAGCGTTTATATCTTCAAGAGATCTTGATAACCAAAAAGGCGCACATTACAACCCATGGCGTCTCTGTCCTGTAAGTCAAGTCGAAGAAGTGAAGTGCATACTGAGACTCCTTCCAATTTGGCTCTGCACCATAATATATTCGGTGGTTTTCACACAAATGGCTTCTCTTTTTGTGGAGCAAGGTGCTGCCATGAAAACCACTGTTTCCGGTTTCAGTGTACCACCAGCTAGCATGTCTAGCTTCGATATCATCAGCGTAGCAGTCTTCATTTTCTTTTACCGTCGCATTCTTGATCCATTTGTCGGAAAACTTAAAAAGTCGGATTCTAAGGGACTTACGGAGCTTCAGAGAATGGGAGTTGGACTTGTTATAGCCGTAATTGCAATGGTCTCAGCTGGAATAGTTGAATCCTATAGGCTTAAACATGCAAACCAACAATGCACCCACTGCAAAGAATCGAGCACTTTGAGTATCTTCTGGCAAATTCCTCAGTACGCATTTATAGGAGCTTCCGAGGTGTTTATGTATGTAGGACAGTTAGAGTTCTTCAACGCTCAAACACCAGACGGCTTAAAGAGCTTCGGAAGTGCACTTTGCATGACATCCATTTCCCTTGGCAACTATGTAAGTAGCTTACTTGTTAGTATAGTTATGAAGATCTCTACTGAGGATCACATGCCGGGGTGGATCCCAGGTAACCTCAATAAAGGTCACCTGGATAGGTTTTACTTCCTCTTAGCAGCCTTGACATCAATGGACTTGATCGCCTATATTGCATGTGCAAAGTGGTACAAGAGTATACAGCTCGGTGGGAAAAGCGAAGAGAACGGCGAGCCAGGTAGCTTCATAGTCTAATTTGTAAGGGGAATAATTCAAAGTCAATGTTAATAAGAGAAAGAAGGAGCAACTGGTAGAAATAATCTTGATTATGTTTTCCATTGGAAGAAATGTTTTGCCGGTTTGCGGAAAGAAAAGCCCTTCTTACACGAGTCTCTCTGATTCTCTTGCAACTTTAGTTTGTATTTATGACACCACCGGATTTTCAGTTTATGTTCTTCAAGCCCAGTTGTGTAAACCAAACTTCAATGAGACAATGACTGTTTTAGGGTCCTAAGAAACCTCCCTCCTTTTCCCATTTGTAAGTTCCATTGATAAATATTGAGTTAAATATGTTGTTTGGATTTCCAACTGTGATGTCTCCTTATTGTATGGGACAATGAACCAACGAAAACTCGAACCGGAAGCATACCCATAGTCATTCCTACTGTATAGTGGATTGGCAAAGAATTCTGCATAAGATCACTTAGGAAGAATAAAGCACTAAATTATACTTCTTTCAGTATATTTGACAGAATAAGTTCTGTATAAGATCACTTACATTAAAGGACAACATAAACATGTGATTTAAGAAATTTACCTCAAAAGTATCAATAATTCCCCCAGCAGCAATACAACATATGACTTTGTACTAGTAAAGAGCATAATTAACAAACAATACTCAGAGAATGTTTTGTCCACAAACTGAGATTATGAATAATCAAAATGCAAACAGGATAAAATAGAATAACAATCATTAAACCAAGGTGTAATTTCATTATTTGCATTACAAAAGCTCCTAAACTGCCCAACTTGCTGTTTCACATGCATTACAAGAGAGAGAGAGAGAGAGAGAGAGAGGTAAAGAAAAGGCTACTGCACACTCGTGAGAAAGGAAGACCCTTTAAAGAAGATTTTTAGCCATGAACCTCGCGAATTTGAATGTGGTGAATGGATTCCTTACGCCAGATTGGTTGTGCTCCGCTTTGGACTAGTGTAACATATTGTCCCTCGTGCAAATGACCTTTACTCTGCACCGTGAAGACTTTCAGCAACATTTATCCATAAAAAAAAAAGATGTGTGCAATTGATGGAGATATCACTCACCAATAGTACCTTGAGGGCTCTAGCAAAAGTCTCCTCTGCATCATTTGAAAATTGCATGTATATAGGCATGACACCATGATAAAGTCCTAACCTCTGCTTAATCCTTTCTCTGTGATAGTGAAAGAAGAAGTTATGGATCCAAAAGACATAATATATTGCCTGGATTCAAAACGATAATAAGTACTGTTCCTCCTAAAAAACTAGCAAGGACAAAGGTACATGATAAGTTCATCAAAAAACATAATATTAAACAGACACGCTGTTAATACTCACTCATTTGTGAATGCAAATATTGTTGAGTAGGGCCTATAATGGCTCAAAAGAATAGCCATGGATCCAGTTCTGGTGAACACAATAATAGGAGTATTAAGAGTGTTAGACATAGTTGTTGCATGGTAAGCAAACATTTCTCCCATATGGCTCTGTCAAAAAGTAAACACAAATTAATTAGGTTTTCGGATATTATCAATCAAACCTACGGCAGTAAATCCTCTACAGTACATGAAACAAAACTATAGAATTAGATATGTAAGGCCAAGGAGGCTTATTTCTGAACTCAGTACCTTGTGAGAACTCAAATGATTTGGATAAGCATCACTTCTTACAATGCTGGATTCATTCCTTAGAGCCACCGAATGCATAACTTTAACGGCTTTCAATGGATACCTGAAGCAGTTGTATCCTTTTAAAATAAATTTATTTAAATCAAAAAATTGCAAAGTAAATACATCAAATGCATAGCACATCATCACAAGACACATTTGGTTAAACATTCTACTATTACCAAGTTAAAAAGAAAAACTGAACGGCAAACAATCTTTAAATGATAGCTGAAGGAATGGCATACATCTTCAAATGAAAGCAGTCCAATACATATTTAAAAATCGAAATATCGATGTTATGGAGTTTTTAAATTGAAAAGTTACTAAAACACCTCAAGCAAAATCCATAACCTTCAAAGTTTAAGAGGTATTTTTGAAATTTTTGAACTCATTATGAGATGCAGCACTAAAGCAGCCTTGTCATCTGCTGCTTCGGCGCTATAGTGGCCACTACATTAAATTGCTCTGCTACTGCATGTCATGTAGCGGCCAGGAGCCGCTCCGCTACACCGCTGTAGGCTTACAGCGCATATTGATAACACTGATTAAGAATTTAAGTAATATCATTCACAAAACAGGAGAAATAGCTGTAAAAGTGCCTTACTACCTATATATATGGGCCCACGGTTCTTGTTATTTTGAAAAAGAAGACACAGGGTATAGTAATGAACAACAAATATCTTTAAATGATAGCAGTTTATAGTAATTGCAGCAATCAACATACTTAAAAAAGCTGACAAATTAGGTTTTGCAGCCATAGCAGGACAAAAGAACTAATTCTTGTAATGAATGAATTTTCTTTCCTGAAAGTATTGTTCTCTAAAAGAAGGTAAATCTGCTAATCCTAAAGCACCGAAAACCATTTAAGAATGTAATTATTTTTAAGGCTAGGTAGATCCAGAGAAATTCCCTTGTTGGAGATGGGGAGAAGCTCTCAAGCTTTGCTTAGTTGCGGTTCCTTTCCATTTATTCTTATATTTTTATTTTTGCTTCCCTAAGAGGACATCCATATTCTCGTTATTCTTTCGTTCTCTTCTCTAATGACTATTTTTTTTATCTAAGAAGGGGTAAATAATATCTCTTTTGCATTCAAACATTAAAAATGAAATTTAAAGAAAGGATTGAACTGATAAAATAAAACAGGAACCAAGATCACCGAGGAACAGCAACACACTTTCCATGTGCAGTTTCTCCTGAAAGCATGACAGCATCAGCACCTTGTCTTACTGCAATTGCAATGTCTGAGACTTCCGCCCTAGTTGGTGTGGGATGAATAATCATGCTTTCAAGCATATTTGTTGCCACAATAACTGGCTTTTTCATTTTGTGGCATCTTCTAATGATGTCCTCCTGTTTTATTAAAAACAGAAATGAACTGCATAGAACATGGAGTTAAGCCCTACTTACTAAGTATCAGTGAAAAAAAAAGAACTATTAAATGAAACAGCTCATTTATGCAGATTTGATATCGCAAAATTCGGCAAAACAGAAATATACATTGGAAAGCTGTATATGTCATACCAAAGAGTTCCACCTTGTAGTTCGTGTAAAATTTTACAAGGATTCTACACATAACATTGAAACTCTGAAAAACCAATTAATTCCTTCATAAACATTTTTTATGATTTCGAAATTAGAACAGCCACCACTTGCACGCAAACACAGACAGATATTAGAACCTTTTGTTTTATAGGCTCTAACGCCCTCAATGAAAGGTAAGACCTCTCAGATGGTAAAGGCCGTAGTTTAGTTCACTGCTTTCTACCACATCATTGAAGTTTGTAGTGTGACAGCTATACAGACTGCAGAGAAGGGCTTTCCTCAAAATTGGGGCGCACAATTAAAGACATCAGTATGATATTCTATGAGTCTCATTATAAGTGTCTTACTGTCTTATTTAGAATATTTCCTCTGTCTCAAATTCTCTATCACTTTAGAATACCAAGACTGTATATTTGTTATATTTTCTTGATAATACTCTGATTTATTTATATAGGATATTCACCTAACTACCCATATACTACTACTCTCAACCATTCCATTTAATGCGAAGTTTTACTCTTTATAGGAGTATTTTAGTGTCAACATAACTATTCATTCTTTAAATAAATATGATTAACTTAAATGACACTTAAAATAAGACTACAAAGTAAAAGTTAGAATAGTTACTTAAATTACTATTTTATTATATTTTCCTACTGACAAAAGCTACTGCATCCCTAATCAAATGTACCAAATAATGATTATCAAACATATTTTGTAGATTATCTGTAGAAAGAGCCTATATACATGTCACCAAAATGACATACATGTCATATTCTGAGCATCAGATTACCTGCAATAAAGGAACTTCCTCTATCGGAAGTTCAGCTCCAAGGTCTCCACGAGCAACCATAGCCTGCAAAATAAATAGAACTCAAAAGACAAAACTGGATGCAAAACACAGATAAGTATCATACTTTGATCCATACAATACATAACTTTCTACAGAATATAGACTACCAGGGTGTTGGAAAACCTATCAGCAGGCTCAATCCAGTTCAGGGTATACCAAATGTCCAAATGTTAAATCAGCCATAAGGGCGAGTTTTAAACAAGACTTGGTTAAAAGATATGCAATATATTTTCCTAATTGAGCATTTTCCAAACAGATTGATTTTCATACATTATCAAGTTTATCTGAATCTACTACAAAACCTGCACAGAGAATGTGGTTATCTTTGAGGATCTGTAAGAGTAAGGTTAACTATGAATTTAGTAGAAATCACATCAATATACTTTCCAAAACTTAACAGTGTCTTCGGTATACCTAGTTAGTTGGTATTATGATGTTGTAAAAAAGAGGGAATTATCAACCACCAATGGTGCAGAAACAAACAAGCACCAAAATCCACCATCTTCCGAGTATTCGACTACCAGCATAGTATAAATTTCGATAATTTTAACGAAAAGGTGTTAAAATATGCAATATCTACAATACATAATCTAACATAAGGTGTTAAATTATGTAATATCTACCATACATAATCTGAAGAGTTTCAAACTAACCCCATCTGAAGCTGAAAGTATAGAAGGAAGATTTGGTATGGAATCAGCACTTTCAATTTTTACAATCACGTGTATATCAGCATTATTTCCTAGAGAAAAGATTTACAATTAGTTCTTAAAAGGATAAATACCCCAAGAAAGAAGAATTGTATGCACAAGATCCACACACCTATAAACAAGCATAAAAAGGAAATTTGACAGCAAAAAATAATTACTTTTAAGGTAGTCTTTTAACTCATAAACCACTCTAGCATCCTTGACAAATGATACAGCATAGAAGTCTACTTGATTGTCTACCCCAAACTTGATATCTTCCCAGTCTTTCTCTGAAGTTTAAACACATGGCAAAGTAGCATAAAATTGTCGACTGCATTAGCATACTAACAGTACCTATCTACAAGTGAGTAGCTGAAACCTAATTCCTCGCGGCAATGGATCAACGCCAAATACAATAGAATCATACCAGTTATGGAAGGAAGTGTTGCACTTTTTCCACGGACATTCAAATGACGCCTAGATTTTAGTTCTCCACCATCAATAACTTCGCATTTAACCAAGTCTTTTGTCTTTGACTTAACAACAAGAGACATCATTCCTCCTAAAATAACAATGGCGAGAGATTAAAATCTTCGTAATTTAAGATAATCAAACTACGTGATTATGCAACAACTGAATAAATCCCTCTAAAATACTATGATTGTAAACACATAATCAAAATAACAAAATTATCTTACTGGTAGATCATCATAGGACTACAAGATATTTCGGGCATGCATAATTCGAGGTTCATTTCCAAATTTGAGAATACACAGAGAGTACTACCATACTCACCATCGACAAGAAGTACGTCTCCTGCCTCGACATCATTGACAAAATCATCATAATTGACACTAACAGTATCTTGGGTGCTAACCCCTCTGTTAATAGTGAAATTGAATGTTTGTCCCTCCTTGAGTAATATAGGTTGGGGCACATCCCCACTTCTAACTTCAGGACCCTGCCAAGAAAACTAGTTAATGTCATGCCATCAAGAACTTTGAACGTAGCAGCACAAGTCAGTGTCAGCACCATAGTTTTAAATTGACCATAGTTTTAAATTGCAGTCTGCACCCGCAATTGCAGCTACAATATTGCAGAGTTTGAAATCTCTGCAAGGGCATCACTGCCGCAATTTAGACAACATTTTTCTGCAGTGTAAAGGTTTACACTGAGACGCCTTTAATTTGTAGTATCAATGTTAAATAAGTGTGAGTGTCATGCAATACACGTATTCTTCTTATTGTAATTTATAATAAGGAGACACATTAATGAATTAATTAATAAATTGGAGAAGAAAGGGAAATGGAATTGACCTTGGTGTCAAGCATGATGGATATAACCCTGTGTTGAAATTGAGAATTGAATTGTTTAACAAAATCAATAGTTTTTTGGTGAGATTTGTGGTCCCCATGTGACATGTTCAAACGAGCGACATTCATTCCGGTTTGAGCAAGTTTCCATATCATGTCACGTGAGCTAGTAGAGGGACCAATAGTACATATGATCTTAGTTTTGGTATCTGAATTGGAATTGGGTTGTTCCTCTGTAATACGATTATAAGGAAAAGAGTTTGTGCAGTAAATATTTGCCTAGATAGAAAGAAAGAGAGGTAAGTTAATGAATGAATGAATGAATTAGGTTGAAGAAAGAGTAATAAGGTATTGATACTTACATGGGAGGAGGTTAGGAGTGGGCGTTTGGAATGAAATGGAAGTTGGGAGAGAGCATTGGAAGAATAAGAGAGATTGAGATTAGAAGCATAAGCATAAGCATAAGCATTAGATTTGAAGAGAGAAGATTTAGTAGCATAAGCATAGGAATAAAGATAAACGGTCGCCATGTGTCGTATTCATGCAACTGCTACCACCACAAAAGTCTTATTGTACTTGTACATGGCAACTGGCAACTGTCATCCTGACTCAAATCCTTATATGGATATATTCAAAATATTGTGGTGTTGAGAGAAAAATCTTAGAAAACATTAGTTAATTTGATTTATTTTATTTTTTATTTTATCGTTTATTAGTCGGTTTATTAGTCGGTTATAAGTTTGTTTTATATTTGTTATTGGTTGTTAAGGGATATTAAGAGTTATTCTCTTTATATATAATTTATTTTTTTTATTAAGATTATTTACAAATATTTCATTTTACTTATTTTATACTAAATGTTATTGTCACTGATACTAAGTGTAAATATATGGTGTGATATATATGATAGGATAAAGATAACAAAATAAATAATAATATTTTATTACTATGACAAATAATGTTATATTAATTTTTTTAATTTATTATATTTTTAAATATTGTAAATTAACATAAAATACTAAAAAAATTAAATAATAAATAAAATAATTTTATATTTAAAAGTATCAATTGATACTACGAAGTAAACAATTAAATTTTTTATAAATTTATAAATAATTAAATTATTTTATTTTATTTTTTAGATAAAATAAATAAAGATATGAAATGTAAATGATCAAAATAAACTTATAAATAAATTATATTTAGATCAAAAATTTAATTAATTTTATATTTTTATAATTTTGGATATTAATTTATTAAATTATAAAAAAGACAAAACTATATTCATGATAAAATTATAAATATTTATTTAAATTAATTATTGATATTTTATTTCTAAGTTTAATATCATATTTTATTTAAAAAAATTACATATATTTTATTAAATTTAATTTAAAATTGTTTATATATATTATAAGAATAATTAAATAAATTAACATTCTTATAATAGTATGTGGTTTCTAATTCAACTGAAACTGATATTGATGATAAAAATTTCAAATTGATTATTATTATTGTGAGACTAAAAAAAAAAAAAGGTTCCTGTGGTTGTGAAAATAGATATATCTATGTAGAACTTGTTAAGCACATGGGTCAGAAGGAAACCACATAAACGGCCCTCCTTCTCTCTAGCTTCAGCTTCAGTTGTCCTTCTAACTCTCAACTTCTCTCTCCACAATGAAACTATCCCTCAAGTTTCGCAACAACAACGATGGACAAAATCTACAAACCACCCAAACCCAAATCATGACAGCAAAACTTCCCATTACCGTATTCAACAACCCTTTACTTTCAACCATCACTGCCACAGGAAATTCATCTTCCGATTTTTCATTCTCACTTTCAACTAACTTCCCCTCTGGTCCTACTTTCAAACTCTCTTACTCTCCAACTTCTTCTCTTCCTTTCTCTCTCAACCTCAAATCAGGTTTAGGTTTTTTCGGTTCACCTCGTCATTCCCCTCTCGTCTTCTCCGCCAATTTTCAACTTTCTAATCTTTCCTCTTCTACCCCTCTTCTTCTTCCTTCTTTTTTTTTACACTTTAAACCCCAATTCGGTCATTTCTCACTTCATAAAACGGTTTTCTCCGATTCCGATTCTAACACTATCCCACTTTCTGTTTCGCCTCCAATTGAAAAGGGTTTTGTTCCTCTCAATGATGGGTCTTGTTCCGGGTGGCAAAATTTGAACTTGGAACCATTTGGTCATAAAGAGGACAACGGTAGCAACAATAATAACAACGTTTTTGTTGGCATAGATAGTAAGAACAGTCCAAAATGTGGTCTTTCGCCTAGTTTTGGTGTTATGGCTAGGACGGTTATGCCGGTGACACAAGGTTTGTTGTTGAATTTTCGTTGGGGTGTGAATTTTCCGGGGAAATCGGGGTTGAAAATGCCGTATCTGATAGTGAATAAAATTCGGTTGGAGAGAGTTGAGGAAGTGAAGAATGATGAGAGGAACAGTGATAATTGTGAAGGCGATTTGAAGGTGCTGAAGGGTGTGAAAAGGGACTTGGAGAATGTTGCGAAGGAAAATAGGGAGTTGAAGAGAGTTTTGGATGAGATGAAAATGAGAGTACTTTCTAGTCGAGAAAAGAGCAATGAGAAAGTTGGAAACAAGGTTCCACAGAAGCAGCATTTGGGTGAGAATGAGAGCTTCAAGAGTTGGGGAAGTAATAAGAATGAGAGACAAGAGAATGAGAAAAAACAAGGAAATAAGTCTCAGAATATTGTAGTAGTGAGTGATTTGGAATCTGAATTGGAAAAAGCTATAAAAGCTGTTTCTTCTTAACAAAGGTCATTACTCATTAATACTACCACTTTTTCGTTGTTTTTCAATATAGTGGTAGTAGTAGTAGTACTTTCTAAGTTTGGCTACCTTGCCTTGTTTGTTGTAGTGACATTTTATGTCATGTGTGTATAAAATCACAGCATTCGGCTTATGTTTCCTGTTTATTGTTAATAATATATAATAGAGAATTGATTAATGACACTTCTATATGGTAGTTGAATTGAAGGATATAATAATCAGTGATTACTGATTAGGCCTGTTGGTTAGATAAGTGTAATAATCAGATTATTTGTGTTCAGTAAAAAGGATGTGGGGAATCTTGTTATTTTTGTAATTATACTTTGTTATGTTTGACTAAATGACTATTTTGTATGCAACTCTTAAGTCCTTTACAGTGCTAATAGGCTATAGCAAGTAGTAGTGTAAGTGAAGCTTCTTCCATAAATTGTTGATAATGTTTTGACTTTTGAGTGTGATCTATCTGCTTTATGATTATGATTTATTGATCTTCACACTGGTTTGGACTTCTGCTTTTGGAGTCCTATAACATCTACTTTCCTGTTCTGTTTTTTCAATTTGGGAGAAAGCAATGGAAGTTCCTATTGTTCAGTATTCAAGCATTTGGTTTTTTTTAGAGCGTCTTCATGCTAGTGAGTAGAAGTGCCTTCTTCTAACAGCAATTTTTTTTCCCTCCCAATTTGGTTGTTTACTACCATGGCTTCAATAACAAAATTTATTTTCTAAAATGGGAATCCTTTCATTTTAAAATATTATGAAATTTAACACTATTTTATTTTAAGGAATCCCTCATTTAATCCTTTAACTTATAATAATATATATGCAACTATGCATATACTATATTTCTCTTCTTAGTAATTTATTTATAATTACTTTCCCCAGTATAAAAAACGTTACTAAGTTTGTTTTTTCGAAGGAAAATTATGCATGTCATAGTTAACTATTTTAAAACACTAAGTTAGTGTTCATAAAAAAACACTAGTTGGATGACTGGATACAGTCACGTACAAGTCCACAAAGGATTAAATGTAACGTTGATGTTTTTTCTCGTTGCAATTCAATATGGCTGGTAGTGGAATGTGTCTTTGCGATGAGTTTGAGTTATTCATGGAAGCTAGAATAGAGTGAACCAAACTGCATCTTGAAGTCAGGTTAGGTGAAACTTATGATCTTATCCATGCAATCAAACGGGTGAAGGATCTCCATTTTGATAACGTTATTTTGAAATGGATTCAAAGTTAGAAGTTGATAGCATCAACGGTGTTGTTGACGATGTTTCTAACTTCAGTACCATAATTCATGAATGTAAAGAGCTATTCTTGATATCTTGTTTCAACTCTCATGCAGAGTTTACTAGGATGGATGCTGATATGATTGTTCATTGCTTAACTAAGGCAACCGTATCATAAGCTAATTCTCAGTCATTTATTGATATTCCAACAAGTATAGGAGATTTGATTATTAATGAAATGCAATAAGTTCATGAAGTGTATAATTTTGGAAGATTAATTTATTTTGAAGTGAGGTGAATATTTGTAAGTTGTTTGACTACCAAACAAGGTTATAATTATATTACAAAAAGCCATACAAATGCATAACACCTAAGGGTTGACAAACCTACAATTCCTTCTTATTTCTCCTTCATCTCCTGTAAGAACATTGATATTTCCCATCTTAATCATAGACTTAGCAAATGAAGCAAAGAATATTTTTTCATTAGTGGCATAACCCCACACCTGATCCCTAATCGTTCCATCAAAGTCTTGGCTGATCAAAACGTTATCAGAACCTAATAACCCCTTTCCTTCAAGAATGTTTATGAAGTAGTGATTATCAAACCTTTTTGGTGTTTGAAAATCAAGTGGTGCAAATTTATTGTCCCTTCCTGTAACAGGACATATGGACCGTAGGATTCTTCTGAAGTTTGTGTATCTTTTGTATCGATCATAGCCATTATAATATTCCTGTTTTGTTTCATAGATTCTCTGCTTGAAGCTTACACATCTTGCCCTTCCTATAGTATGGCTACCTGTTGTTTCATCATCAAGGAATACTAAAATTCTGACGCTATTTTAAAATGATTAATGATGTTCACACATCTGGTTAATGAAGTGTTAACAATCTACAAACACGAATTTGAATATAATTTAATCATAATTTTTAAGTGTTTAAATCTACATGCAGACATATAAAATTGTTGTTGATATTCAAATTTGTGGTTAATTAAGTTTCTTTAATCTTTAATGAATTATCTAATTTTGATATATCTGATATCTACTCGTTGAACTCCGTTAATCAATGTGTACGAGTTCTGTTAACTATTTAAAGGTACAAAAACCAATTTCTGCTTTTTCTTTAGTAGATCACCAATTTTGTCTTGAAATTGGTCTTTAAAATAATTTTGAAAATAAAAAATTCTCAATCACATTGTTTTATCCTACAATTTTTTAGTCTAAATTAGTGATGCACTGTATTCAATTGTAATGAATGACAGAGTATAATATACCTGATAGAACCACCAAGTCTTCTATATTTAGACCCTGTTGCTTAAAATTATTAATTAAAGATTCTAAAGAGGAATTTGGAGCAGGGATGAATAGGTTGGCTCCACTGAAACTTGACTCGAGAGAGTCCTTCCTCCCCAGCAACACATCCCATCTTGGTCCTCCTCTCTTCAAAACAAACAATAGTACTTCAAATCAATCAGGTCATAAAAGATAAAGTTTATTCCAAAAATGCAATAATTTAAAAATGAAAAAGTTTGGTGTACACCCATACACTCTT
>NC_021167.2:2935299-3004509 GCF_000331145.2 Cicer arietinum | reverse complement strand
ACTCTTTCTATTTCTTGAGATTGAGAGAAAATGAAATATTGAATGATTGTATGAAAATTAAGGGTGTTTAAATATAAGAATTGATTTGAAAAATATAAGTAATTAAATGTAATTAACTACATGTATCAGTATCATGTTAGTGTTCGATACTGACATGTATTGAACATCGGACACAATTTCATTCAGAAGAAGTGTCTAGTTGCTAGTGCTAATGTAAAGAGCATGCAAGAGATGTATACTGATTCAACAGCATCACGAGCAGCCATAGTAAGAATATCAGCACATGAAACAGTTAGAGGACATTCCTCTTCCAATAAATACTTTATCTTGTCAATAACTTCAAATCCACGTAAACTGTTCAGATTTGGTCCAGCTTGTTTCTCACTTGTCATGCCTTCAACACTGTCCAAAAGCACCGATGCATCACACCCCTTATTTTCCATTTTCCACAACAAAAACAACATAAGAAACATAAATCAAAAGTTAAAACAAACAAAGAACAATTGAAAACTTGAAATGCATATATATTATGGATTTTACCATGACAAAACAATCATGGAAGTGTAAGCGAAGTAGTGATGCTGCTAAACGTGGATCTTTGAAAACTGCTACTTCTACATTATGTCTCACTATGTCTTCAGCTAAAGGACACTTTTCCTTGTAGTACTCATGAACAAGAAGTTCACTAGCTTTCAGAGTGTGAGCATTGGACAAAATAGTAATTATAATCAGTAATAGTTTCACATGCTCCATTGGAAGTAATTGTAAAGAAAATAAGTTCACTAGTCTTATGCTGAATGTGCATAGGCTTAAAAGCTGTAATAAAATATGTTTTTTTGCATTTTTTGTAGGTGTTTGTTTCTACATTTTCAAACCAACCTTGTTGTGGAGAATTTCTTATGTGCTTTTTTGTTTCACCTAGAGTTGATGCAACCAACTTGACCAATTGTCTTTTTTTTAATTCTATTTTGGAGAAAATTTCTTTCTGGTACTGAATGCACATTTTTCAGAGTATTTAACCCATCTAATGTGAACAATTCAAGTAAGTAAGAGGAAGATAAATTAAGTAATTGAACCCGTCGATGAAAAAAATATTGATTTATATATTTCAATACATTCATTATTTTTGTTTACGGAACATTCATGATTCATTATGTATGTACACATAATATCATCTATTAATTTTCTCGTCTATAAATGAGATTTGAGAGTTTACTTATGTTTCTTTTTAAAGTGAATTGTTTACGTTAAATAAATCAAATCAGCGCAAGTGATATCTATCATTGTAAGGAGAGTTGATATAAATAAGTTACTACAAACCAATATTAGTTTAGATAGAACTTGTCTATTGTTACAATTACAACAAAACAACCCACCCATACATTTATTGTCCAAAGATAAAATAACTGGGACACGAGACTAATGATGAGACCAAAATTGAATAATGGTTATTTACTATGGATAAAAAATAATGTTAATATCATCCTATAAGATTGTATGACTATATACATTTTCCTGTTACTATGACTATCTCACTGGCTTCCTCCACTGTAATGTAACTGACTCAAAATTCACAAAATGCTTAATATTTGATAAACATCTTCAATACATTTTTAATACTATAAAAATTGACCATCTTCGTCAGGGAAAATCTCAGGGTGTACTGCTGCATTACTAGTGAAATTTAGAGCTCTTCTTAGTTTGCGTTGATCAAACACTTCAACTTCAACCAAGAAAATTGAACTAACTGGTCTATGATCTGATATCTTAATTTCTGCACGTTGATATTGTAATTGCTTTATTCCTTTTCCTAACCACAATATTCGATCACACCTGTATTCACATATATAATTAAAGTCAAAACATTTTTAACGATAGGACAACTATGAATATTGGACAGTTTATGAATTAAATATATAATATAATACATAGAAGTAGAACCAACAAATTAATATTCAGAGTGTATTAAATATTGCAATTACCATGCAGGAGCTCTTTTTTTCTCCCCTTCTTTAGGGATCTCACCAACATATCTATCAGAGTTAATTTCATATTTGTAAGTTGGTGGAAAGTTTATCAACCCTTCTTTCCATCCATCAAAAACACGCCCAACACGCAATTCATTGCTTAGCTACATACAAATTATCAGATAAAATAATAATTAATTAGAAATTATTTATCTAGGATAACTTTTATTCTTCAAAAAGAACAGAACATATATAAATAAATAAGTACACTTGTATGCCACATTCACAATAACAAGTATAATAACAATTAATTGGTTCTTTAAAAGACTAAAAATTCAATAGATGATATTATAAGAATTTAATTCATATATATATATCGTTAGTGTAAAGAGTTTTTACATTGTCAGTCAATCACAACTATTAGATCATTAGAAATGTTTGACTTTAATCATAACTATCTATAAAGTCATGTCTATAAATGGTTGTGATGTACCCACAATGTAATTTTTTTAATAATGATATGATAATTAAACTCATATTATATACATGTATATAACAAATTATAGATGTGTTAAAATAGTGCTGGTTGTAAAACAATATAAATAGTTTAATTTCTATTCATCAACTGAGATGTCTTATTTTATTCTCTAAAATGAGAATTTCCTTTTGGAGGAATCAGAAAGATCAGATTTGCAAATTGAGGAAAGATGAGTAGATAAAAAAATAAAATATCAACAACCTTTTATCTTATTATTAGGTAAGGTTCTTATGTGCTGGACTTATTTAACATAATTTACATAGCCTGTCATGTAAAATAAAATGTTTGGGTAGGGAGTCAGTAGCCAAGATTTAAAGTTTTCTATGCATAAGAATACAGACCAGTTTTAAATATTAAGATATCACTTTAGACAATAAATAAACTAAGTGAAAGATGAAATCTATGCATATTGTGCAAGGTTGGATATGATATTCATAAGTCTTACCTGATCATAATTCATCAGTTCATCCCATTTTTTTAGAGCCACCAATTTTCGAACCTCCGAATCTAACATACTAATCCGATAATTCAAATCTCCAAACCAGAAAATCTGACTGTTAAAAGAAAACAAACATGAATGAACACAAGCTGTGAGAAAGAAAGAAAAAAACTTGGAATAAAATTTTGCAATGGAAAACTTTCACTATATAATAAAGCTTACTCATGAGATGGGATTGTTAGATCTTGATCTGTATCAAAGACGGATGAGAAGCAAGTGCGGCGTAGAATTTCATTAACATCAGAGTTTCGTCTTTGTTCAGCTCCATCCTTTGTACCCGAAGTCAGATGCGAACAAACAAAGCACATTCGTGACTGAAAGAGTGACATACTGACCGAAACAGAACCCTGCATCAGTCAAAAATGTGTCCAAATGAGAAAATGATCGCACTTGTTTGGATCCTCTTTAGCCTCGCTGGAAAAAGTCACTCGTTAGATTCAGATACCAGAATCTAACGACTAACCTTTGACTGCGTAAGGCACTTATATAACCAATAGTAGTTAATGATCATAAAATGCATGTAGCACATATTATTATACTAGTAATGAATGATGAAATATTTATGAAGCCTAGTTAACAATTGATGTGGAATTATTCAACATGGCACATAATGTATTGAATATATAAGTCTGCCATAAATATGTCACATTCAATGTGAAAAACATGTCTTACCTTGTTTCCCATGTAGCCCATAAGACCAACTCCAACAGGAGAAACTTTCAAATTATTAATGTGTCTTCTCAACCTCCTCTGCACCCAAACAGATACATATATCCCCACCATCTGCTTACTGATAATCCGAACATACCTCGGCCGCGATCCATCGTCGTCTTGGTTGTCAGGTAATTCAATAAAAGCATCGTCATTCTCATCAGATGACATCTCGGAGACATCGACCAACGAATCAACTACTTTCGGTATGACTTGTTGCTCTTTCAATAACAATCCCAAATTTCCAGAACTATGGTGGGAACGCTTCAATCCACCACCACCACCTCCATATATGAAAGTATTCTCATTCAAGTTAAAGCCAATTCTAGCTGAACTACTTAGTACTCTCCGCAACTTCGGATTCAAATCAACAATTTGTGAGATTGCGTCTAACGGGCGTTCAGGCCAATCAAGATTAATGCCATAAACTTTTCTCACATGTAAATCATTCCCTATACTAATTATGTTATTTGCTTCCAAATTTTTCAGATCATATTTGTCAACATTTCCAATGAACTCATCATTCATCATCATATCCATTGGATTAACAGCATCTATATTATCAGCTAGAACATCAGCAGCAGAAGAAGTTCTCAAAACTGGAGAAGGAGGTGCACTGTGGCTTTTGTGTTTGCTGTCAGGCTCACAAGATTTGTTTAGAGATCTTCTAATGATTGCTTCCCATTTTTGGATTGGTGTATTATCCTCTGCTCCTAGTACATTTCCAGCACTCAGTGGAACTACTTCTTGAAAACTGTAATGAAATTTTGTGATTATGTCTCAGAACAAAACATAGGAAAGCATAAATGTCATCAAAGCACAAACTTTGTTACATTCAGCTCACTTTTAAACAAATCGCATAATCAAACACAGATGAAGCCACAAGATACCACAATTGAAGGTTACATACATGAAATTTTGGTAAACAAAACATAAAGACTCACTAGAAATAATAATCATTTGCAATTTGATGAACTACTCACCCAAAAATGTAAATATCACTTGGTTCTTCAGTACAAATCCAATCATCAATCTCAAGATCTTCAGATGGATGTCTTCCAGCAACATTCCAAGTACCAATAGCTACCCTGAAGAATAATAACCAAAGTTATGATATAATTCATATATATCATTAAATTACTAACACACTATAGCATATGCAGCATAACCAGACCTCACTTCCTTAGTATTTATATACTGAGCACGCAGTGTTTCTGATTTTCCTCTTTTGTGTCTTGTTTTGTAGCCCTTAAGTGAATCTTTTCCTGATATTTGAGTTGAGAATATAGATTGAATCCCTTGTGTTCTAAATGGATTATCTTCGCGGCTCTCGCGCATTCTCGATTGTTTAGGAGAGAAAGCTATATGAGAAATTGTAAGAATCAACAACGGAAACAACACATACTAACTAAAAAAACAATGAAGCAAGTCCAAGATTCGATCTCTGCTACTAACATTTGTATATAAAAAAAAAAAAAGTCTAAACAAGAAAAGAAGTATAGAATAGAGAATCAATTTTGCATACCATCATCTTCACTCTCAGTTTCAGTTTCAGTTTCAGTGTCAACTTCATCTTCACTAAAATCATTCACCTTAGGTTTAATATTAAGCCATTTTTTCATCACAAGAGAAGGCCAAAAAGCCTGCAACAATAACAAACAAACAAAAAATGACATGAACAAAATTCAGCAACTATCAACTTATGATGAATCAAGATTCAAAAGTAAGTTATTTACAAAACATGTTAAAAAAACTTGCCTCTGATTTTTTCCCTCTTCTTCCCTTCATTGTTTAAGATCAAAACACTAGAAACAGAACCTTAAAAAAAAACACTTAGGTTATTGTGCTAGACTTTGAAAGAAACAAGTTTCTTATATATGAAATCAATCACTGACATTTATGTGGCACTTAATATATTTAATTTATAAGATAAGATGATTAAAATAAAAGTACAAAAAAATGGGATTATTTGATTGTTCATGAGATTGGAAGATCCTCCTCATTGGCACCAAATAGAAAAAGACAGAAAATGTGTGAACATATTAGTTAGACATTCAAAACACCAACTTGCAGAAGGAAAACAAAGTTGATGGTCCTTGCACCATGTCACTATAGTATTTATTCATAATTATAATTAAATATAGTATGATAATAATTAATTGTAACTTCATACTTCATAAACAAAAACCAAATGTCACTTTCACTACAACATTTGTATAGCAATTTCTGAAAATATAAATCATGAAAAAACAGAACAGAAGACGTTATTAAATGTTTTTTTATTTGGGGTACGCAAGACAAGTAGCTAAAAAAATATTATATTATATCAATTCAATTAGGTAATGACATGAACTAACACAAATGGTTTTCTCTTAAGACTTTTTTTTAAAAAAAAAAAAAAAATACTATAAATAATAATACATGCCTGAACAAGAGATTTACTTACCATTGCTCCTTATGCAAAAAGCTGATACAAAGTAGTGGACACAAAATTTTATGACAAAAATGCATAAAAAATGTCAAATATAGATATTAATAAAGTGTCGAAACAAATTTAACGTGATTGGAATTTAGAGTAGTGGAACCATGGTTAGTTTGCAATTGAGAATAATATGTACGGATACTTGGAAAAAGAATTCCAAGTCGATAGCTAATAGTCTGTTTATTGAAGTATTTGATTAAATTAGTAGTTTAATTAATTTTAAAATGTAAAATGACTTCAAAACTATTTTTAATTAAAAATAAAATTTTATATCAATAAATACTTAAAATATTTTTAAATTTGTAATCGAATTTTTTTATTAATTTATTTATTAATAGGATAAACTGTTTATCTATTTATTTAATTTATTTCCTTTAATATAATAAATAAATTGTAAAAGGTAAAAAAAAATAGTTACAATTATAAAGATAAAATTGAAAGAAAAACAATAAACTCATAAATTACTTGAATTACTTTATCAAAAAATAATATAGATAAATGACTGTTGACAAATATAACTTATAGTTTATATAACTTATAAACTACCTGAAATGTTTTGTCAAAGCTTAAATATAAGAATGTTTTCTTATAAAGAGATACTTTAATACTGGTCAATTTTATTAATGTAATTTTAAATTATAAAATATAATTTAAATATAATATAAAAATTTAATTAATAAAAATATCATACTCTGAGGTGTTTTAATTAAAAAAAATTAAAACTTTTATTGGTTTATTAGTATTGAACATAATTATTTTAAAAGAATATTACTGGTTAGTTAACAATTACTATGTTAGTTTTGAGAATTTAAATCTTAAATATTTAATTTAAAATTCATTTAAGTGTGATTTAATTCACTAATCTAGCTACCTAGTTGGAAATTTAATTAATCTAATTGATGATCTATTAAAAAAGATAAGTGTTTGAGAGAAAAAGAGTGGAAATGAGGGAAGATGTGGCATGACCCCACAAAGGTGTGTGTGACAAGAAACAACAGTGTAATGAATGTCATTATACTAAACAAAAGTTGACCCTTCAACAAATCATAAAAAGGGTGTTTGGCTCAAATGGACAAGTAGAGACTAAAGTTATGTAAACTTAGATTTCATCATATGTCAAGGACAGCTGTAGACCCATTTGTTTCATTTCTTAGCATGTCCTCCACCTTATTCTAATTCTTCTCTCTCTCAAGATCCATTGCAGTTTTATAATCAATTTTACACAATTAATCAATTCTAAATGTCATTCAAATCGAACTATATATAGGAACACAGTATTAAATAAAGTTGTTATTGTGACTAATCACTATGGAAACACGTACATCTTTACAAACTGACAAGCCATGCAATGAATATGAAATAATAATTAAATTAAGAAGACATAAAAATAAACAAAAACTTAATTAAACATGAGGTATATAGAGAAGGAAGTCACAGTCACATATGTGTAGGTCCAATGCACAAGCACTAAATGTGAAGATAAAAATTCAGAATTTTGAAGTACAATTATTATCAAATGAAAGTTGTAACCCATTTTATGCCGACTTAAATGAACAATAGTGCGGTGCGATGGCCATGCAGATGCATGTATAGCTCATGGACACACTTTTACATGTAAGTCAATCATTTTATTTATCAATTTTACAAAAATTAATTGATAAACTTAATCACTCAATTACATTTAAATCTATATGTCCTTGTTTTCAATCTTCTTTTTTTAAAAAAAGAAAAAATAGTCCTTAAATTTCAAATTACTATAGTTACCTTTATTATTTTTTTTTAAAGTACCCCAAACAGACTCTAGAATTTAAGTAAAATGTTGAGAAAAATTCTATCAAAATTAATTACTAGTAGTATTAACAACTTTATCAATTTCAAGTTATTAAGAAGACCATTCCCTAAGAAAAAAGTAATTAAGGGGACCGGTATACAACTAGGAAAAAGTGGAATTTTTTGGAGAAAACATGAAGCAAACTTGTTAGCAACTACTTACGAAGGCTAAATAAAGTAAATTAACATTTGGATTTGGAAGCTGCATGCGTCCTGCGTCAGTCTTCACATCCTATGAAATGAAATATTGGAACCTTATTAATTAAATTAAATGGTTTAATTTAATAATAAATTGAATCTAGTGATATCGATGGATTAATTAAGTTCAACATTATTTGGTCTTCTCTTAGGATGTCACAAGTTGACAATTGTTTTAGTTCATAAGTTGCGTTTCTCTAACGAAACACAATTATAATTTTCATTGGGAAAAAAACATGTCTACGAAAATGTGAAAATGAGTTGTATCACAAAAACAAGATATATAGTCAAAGCAAGAATATTATTTTATTGAATAGTGGCTTCATGCAACTTGCAATGCAATCACGGGGTACAAAATGTGGATGAGTTTTAGTCTCAGTATGTTAAAAAAAAAAAGGTACTTTAGTCATCTCCTACCCTTACATCCTTAGTCAAATTTCAGTTGTTGGAATAATTTAATGGTTGAAAATGTTGATGTCTCAATCTATAGATTAATTCAATAGTAATTGAGATTTTACTTCAAAGGCAAAAGGAGTTACACAATAAGAAATCTTAATTTCGGTCAAAATTGAAGAGGTTAAAATTCGATACCTCTGGTGCGACTCGAAAAAACGTAAGATTTGGACTTTAAATTTTAATCCAAATATTAATAAATCTTTTAAAGACTATCTGTATATTTAAATGCATGAAAAAGAAATATCTATACATTATTTTAAAAATAAATATGAAAAATATTTAGACACAACAAGAAGTATAGTACATAAAATATTAACGGTTTTTATATTATACTTAAAATAAAAATAAAAATATTTAAAAAATATTAGAATATAAAATTTATTTTAAAACAAAATTGAAGTACTTCAAATTTTGAAGTATTTAAAAAAAATTAAAAATAGTTACACGACGGACTAGCCTAAAAGTCTAGTATCCATTTAGGGTCAAACTCGAGTATATTTTAGACTCGTATTTAATAGAGCTTGTTAGTTCACCTCAATAAAATTTGCACATAGTCAGATAGGGTCGATCTTAAATGAGTCAGGTAGTCCATTTTGATATACTATTTTCTAAACTATTAAAATAACAATTATTTTTATAAATTAATGAATTATTGTCGACTTTTGTATTTCAAAAAAAATTTAATTTGTATATATATTGATAATGTAAAAAAATTTACACTAGCATCCAATCAAGTCACTTTATTATGTCATAGTTTGAGGTTAGTTGCTAAAATATCTCTAGAAATATCTATTTGACATATTTTGATTGATTGCATATGTAAAAAAAATTTACACCACCGGTGTTTAGAAATTAATATCTTTTAGAAAAAATCATTTCATAATAAAAAATATCATTTCATTGTTTATAAATATATACTAATTTTTTTATATTTTATCGTAAAAAAATTCAATATTTACTGTTAAGAATAATAAAATTTCAGAAGAAAAAAATTAAATTTTATTTCATTGACAGTTTTGTTAAATAATATTTAGTTATTATAATTTTTTAAATAATAAAAAATATTTCTTTTAAAAAAACACATTTAGATATCAACCATATCAATACACGTCGAAATATCTAATGTACAATATAAACTCTCAAAAATTTATTCTAATTTATCTCTTATAATTTTCTACATTTACTTTCTTAAACAGATTGTTTTACGGAGACAACAACTATTTTTTTTATAAAGTCAAATTAAAATCATTAAACATTTTCATGTCATTTGAAAATATTTACACATATGTATATTATCTATATGTCAACTTATTTATTTTTCACTCTACAACAAAAAGTTTAAAACATATTTTTTTTATAAAGAATTATTTAATGTTTTTTGAAAACTAAAATGAAAGAAAAATAGTAAAAAAATTCTAAAAGTTTAACACAGAAAGAAATCGAGAGAGTAATTATGTTTGTTCAATTTGACTGATAATTAAATCAAATAAACGTTTGTCAGAAATTTCATATATATAAGAATGAATTAGTAGTATTATTTATAAGAATGAGTTATTGATAAAAGCATGAAGGAGCACATGCATGCATGGTGCTAATATTCCATTGCCTCAACCTTTAGAAGAATATGTCAAATTGCAGCTTCTTTAGCTTGACAGCGATAATGATTCGTTAGAATTAGAATATATCATCCATGACATTCTGTAATGCATATGGCACACTATCCATAACTTTTATAACATTTTGATTTTGATTTTTTTTTTTTGACACATATTAATTTAGTAACTTTAAGTTGTCACCCTTAAGCTAATAAATATTGGTAAATATGGATTTTACTCCTTCAAATATAAAGGTCTTCTGTTTATTAAAACTTTGTTTTGTTATAAAATAGTAGATCACATATAAACTAGTTTGCAGGAAATGTATTTTAAACTGAAAATAGATAGGTTAATTAAGATAACACTAAGTTAATAAATTGAATTTGAAGTATTCGATAAAATTAACGGTTGAATTAATTATTTAATATAAAATGATATAAAAATATATTTTTGATTAAAATTTTAATATTTTCGATTGAGATAACAACAATAAAATTAAACACAATAAACTACAAATTCAAAGACTATTTAAAATAACATCTCAATAAATATTATACTTTTAAAAAAACACTAAAAGTTCACGAGAGAACTATTGCTATCAAATTGTTGGGGAAAGTCACAACACCCAAGATCTTAGATCTAACACACATGCCTCAAAGGAAGCACACCTTTTGTTTATGTCTACAAAAATGTGTCTAACAATTTTATTCATTATCTCAAATTACATTAATTCAACTCTAATCGTGTATCACTCTACACAAATTCTGAAATTAATTTTTCTATTAAACAATGGAATCTCAAACTTTGGTAAAGAAATCACTAAGAAAGTATGCAATAATTTACACAGATCGACACCTTCTGCCAACGTCCACAAAAACACCTCAATAATTATAAATTCGTTATCTTATATAAATAAGATTACAATTATAGCAATCTTGACTCAAATTGTAAACCGTTCTACAAACTTAAATTTCTTCGCTAATTATGAGTTACAAGTAATAATAACACTCATTCACAAGATATCTCACACCATTGCAACTGATCTCACACTTCTCTTATTCTTGTATTACATGATATAACACTTCACAAGAGAGGGTTCCATTCATGTAAGTAACACAGTGGGTATTAACTATCCCATAATCTCAACAAGCCTCACTTTGCACCAATAATCTAGATGCATTCATTCTCTTCTTAGAGTGTATTCCTTTCAGTGTCAAATATAAATAAAATGAATCAATAAAAATTAATTTTTTTAATTTTTTTTTATCAAAAACATCAACTTTATTTAACTAGTTTTTTTTTCATAAATTTAAGACTAGAGTAATATCTCTTAAATATTTAACATTACATTTATATTTATTTTTGTGTTGAAATTCTAATTGATATAGTCAACAAGTCAAATCTGAACTGTTAGATAAAATTAATAGTTGAACTAATTAATAAATATAAAATAACATAAATATATTATAACTATTTTTTTTATACCCAAGAATAATCGCCTTAACTCATTCTCTAAAACTCTAGATATATTTTTAAAATATATCTCTTCAATTTGTTTTATCTTATTTTGAATTTCTACCCTTTCAAAATGTTTAGTTCTAGAAGTTCTACCCAGCGACTTAAAATTAGTGGGCCTATGCCTAAACAAGGAAAATTCGAAATTGTGATATTTATGTGATGTTATTTCATTTGGATAGAAACAACAAAATATTGACATTTAGCTACATTGTAGCTGTCTCCCATAGTATGTCCCGTTGAATAAAGGTATTGATTTATATCGACATTGTGGTGCATAATACTTTTTTCTCTTTCCACAATTGTTCGTTACAATAATTATAATTAATTGGCCAATATCTGATCCACAACCAAACTAAAACAACTCTGAAAATAAACATACATTAATTCAAATATGGCACATTATAATTATATATTGATAACCAACCTAGGCTAAATAATCCATGAATGCTATGAAAGTGGAAACTGTTTTGATTATTGAACTTCATATTCAATTAATTACGTATATGTGATTGAATCCAACTGGCAGAAATAAAGTTTAATTCCCATACATTATTATCTACACACGCAATGTTTCTTTGTAACTTTAGAAAATTAAGACTCAAGGAATGGTCCTTCTCCAACTAAGAGAGAGCACATAGTTTCCAATTGAAAAAAATCATTATTGGACCACCAAATGACATGCACTTCTTCTAGCTACCAAATGCAACAAGAGAAATACTTATTCAACCACGATTGTATGGTATATTTATAAATATAAGGATTTTGGTATATTTATTTTATAAACTAACGATTATTTTTATGAAATATAAAATTATTTGTTGATTTTTGAATTTTATAAAAGATTATTTCATAATAAAATATAAATTTGCTGTTTAGAAGTATTATATAGTTTTTTTTATATTTTATTGTAAAAATATTTGATATTTATTATTATAAGTAATAAAATTCAAAATAAATTAAATGTTATTTTACTGATACTTTTGATAAATAATATTTAGTTATTATGATTTTATAAATAATAAAAGATAATTTTTCCAAAAAAAACTTTATTTAATTATTAATTTAATGACTAAATATATCTATACATGTTGAATTAATTTATGTACAGTATAAATTATCCCTTATTGAATCATCCGTCAATAAATTTCAGAAATTTCATAGCATGAATTTATGGTATTCAATTACAACTATTTTTTTTCCTTTAGGAAATGTATGAATTATATTCAATTAATAAGATACTTCATCTTGAAAAGGATGATAGATGCCTACAAATAGAAAAATAAACTAAAAGAAACAATGATTTTAGAATTGATAAATATAAAGAAGATGATCATTACAATGAGTCAATATACATAACATTTATTTAGTAATCTTAAGATAACGAATATAACCTACTTGTATTTAATCATAATTAATTTATAACTATATTAAATAATATTAAAACTAATTTAAAAAGTACTGCAAGTTGGAATATATAGATTAACATTTTAACTTGAAATCAACGAAACAATCCAAGAAAAATACAATGTAATTGATTAACGAAAAATTACAATACAATGTAAACAGGTAGTAATCATATTAACTAAATAAAAAAATTGATAAAAAAAAAATGTAGTATTAGTCGAGGTCCATAACTTACGCAAGTCTTCCAAAGACTACCGAGTTCTTTGAAAATCTTTTGGCATCTCATCACAATCATTTACCTCAATCTTGTAACCATCGTAAGATTGAATTACAAAGAGTGAAAAAAATATTTAACAACCATAAGATAGAAGTACAAAGAAAATTAAAAAAATATATATATTTAATTGTCATAGTATAAAATCATATATAAAATAAAATAAAAATGTTAAAATTATTATAGAGTAGAAATATAAAAAGAATGAAAAATGTTTAACTATATATCTAAAGTATAAATGTTTACAACAAAGTCAATAATAAATAAACAACAAAAACAATAGTGAAACAAATCACTAAAAAAAAATTGGGTGCCCTAAAAGCTTCAACAAATGTCAATTTATTTTCACTCATGCTTCTTGAATAATCCAACAACACAATAATAATTTAAAGAATGTTAGTAGTATATTCTTTAACACACATTTTATAACATATTTTATTTGATTAATTAAAATTTATATAGATTCTATCGAAATGAAATATATAAGTCCCATATAAATTTAATAGAACTTGTATATATTTTAATTAATTAAAAATATGAATTAATTGTTCTTCATATATAATAGGCCACATTGGCTGCAAGTAACTTGTATTAGCACTAAATGACATATCCAAATACACAAATCCACAATATTTTTACCATATCATCATTTATTATCGATATTCAATGCATCAACCATTATTGACAAATCACAGAACTTTGCTTTCTTGTTTTGAATCTTTCGTTGTAAAAAAAATATGGAAAAAAAAATTGAGACCTATTCTTGGTGATGAAAGTGTAAGACATGAAGGGAAACGAAAAGTCCTCATCTCAAATTTTATTTTAAGCCTCAAAATAAGTTGGATCGACCATATTAATCATAGTTAACTTATAATTATCTTTAACGAGATTAAAATTAATTCTAACAACTCAAAGCACAGTTAAACAATACGAAATCATTAGAGCAATCAAATTCAAGATATTTGCGCAATTACAACTCAACCATGGTATAGTAAAAAATAACAGCACTACTAAATACTAAACTTTATTTATTTTTTCAATGTTTATGTTTCTATTTTTATTTTAAATAGCTTCCACTTGTGGTTTTTTTTTTTGCAATATTCTCTTTTTAGAAAAAAAAACACTAAAATACCCCATTTGAAAAAAAATATATCAAAATGCCCTATTTTTTTTCTTTACTTACAAGTCGCCATTTGGAATGGCGACTTCCTTAAGGAAGCCCGAGTTCCAAATGGCGACTTCCTACTTGATTTTTAAAAAAATTGATATTTTAATATATTTTTTTCAAATGGGGGTATTTTAATGTTTTTCTTTTTTCAAAAAGACCCTCCACTTGTTTGTATTATTGGATGCTAGCTAGCAACTGAGCATAAAGAATGATATGAGGGTGACAAGTTTTCAAAGGTTTAAAATTTCTCAAAATTAATTAAGTTTTATGGTTCCAAAAATGAAACAAAAACATAGTGAAAATTATTTAGATTCATTATAATTATTGTATGATATAACAACTGAAAAGACTGCTAAACTTAAAAATAAATAATTATTACACCTGTAAATAATAGTTATAGAAGATACACACATGGTGTGACATCAGCCAACTCGTCACTCTAAGCAAATCCACAAAAAGGAGGATCTATATCTTCCCCATCGAATTCCTAATAAAGTTTGTGAGATTAATTAATCCCCTCTTACAAGAAAGAATCCGATAATATTATTAAATAACTAAATAAGAATTAGTAGACCAAGTAAAAATTGAATAAAAAAATTGCCACTAGATGATTTATGGATTGAGTTGTAATATTTTTGGTTGTCAACTATATGTTTGAAATTTATATATTAATCTTTTGAAGAGTATAAATTCATTTCAGAGGTTGACTTCTTCTCTCTTTTAATACATAAGAGTTATAAATTTAATTCATGATCAAATATTTAAAAAGTTGTTCATATGTTTTTCGTGATTGTTCACTCACTGTCAAATGAAATATCAGAAATTAGAATTTATTAATGTATTTTATTCAATTTTACACTATTGAAAGTTAAGATCTCATAAAAGCTAAAAAAATAAACAAACATAGGAGCAAGATCAACAACAACCACATATCTAAAGGACTTAGTTATCTGACAACTATGTTACACTATGTAGGTGTGTGTTTCTGCATCATTGTGATGTAAATAGGTTTGACTGGCCGATAAAGACTATAGTTTAGCGTATGTTAAGTCTAGATCATATCGTATTTTTTAAAAGTCTATTGAAGCAAAATTTAAAGACTATATGTTATTAAAAAAGTCTTTTAAACATATCAGATCAACTTATTTTAACATATATGAATAAATTATTATTGTTATATTAAATATTGTATTTTCATTATATTATGTAATTTAAATATATTAATTTATACCAATTTTTGACATATTTAAATGTATTATTATAAAAAAAATTGAATTTGATATCATATAAAGTTAATTTCTTTAAAATATTATATTTTAAAAATTTAAATATGTTTTTGGTCTATACAAATATGATTCGTTTTGATTTTAGTCCCTATAATTTTTTTTATACCCTTACAAATTCTAACAAATTTTAAAAAAATCATTTATAAATATTTTTTAGTAAAAAAATAGTGACATGACTAATTTTAGATGAAGTGACACATAGTGACCGTGTAATTGTTGTTGACTAGATAATATTTAATAATTAAAATTTATTTTATTTTATTAACTCATTTAATCATTTAATTAAAAACTTAAAACTAATTAATTAATAAATCAAGTAAATAATAAAAATTCAATAATCTTTATCTTCAATCCCAAATTTTTAATAAAAACTCAACAACCTTTATTTTCAACCCTAATTTCTTCATCTTCAAATCACAAATCTCATATCTAATCAAAACTCTAAAATTTATAATCTTTCATTTTTCTTACACCACACGTATAATTCTAACTAAATATGCATTATCTTGATTTTAGAAGGAGATTGAGTATTCGCAGTTAAATCCATACAAAATAGAAAAACTTACTATAAAAGCACTAAATTGTTTATTTGAATATATTAATAAGAAATAAGTAATAATAGGAGTTGGAAAGCCATAATTTCACTATTGATGCATGTATTTTGTACACGGATATATATATATGGTGCATGTTTCATGCAAAAATTAATTGAAAGGGGAAACGAACACGTCCAAAAAACATATACTGCTATCCATAAGATTTCTTCTATATGTTCGCAAAAAGGTAAGCTGTTTTAGAATAGTTAATAACCGAAAGACGTTCGAGGGCTTCTTCTAGGACAATACTTATTTAATTAATCAATTCATAAACAAAAGACTTATCTGACGGCATAACATTTACTATCACTAATTTGCTTCTTACTGGACCATCATTTCCAACTTCCTTCATTTATTATTCATATCATTTGCTACAAGCTGTCCTTTTATTACAAATAATAAATATCGTTATCACCGAAAAATTAAAATAATTTCATTCATCATCTATTGTGCAATGAACGTTATTTTAAAAAATGGACTAAGACTCAAAAAATAAAAGGTCTGTGGTATCAACAAGTTTTTTTAATCACAACATGCATGCAGAAATAAGCACCTTTTGTGTCAAGGGAACATATTTTAATTGAGTGGGTCTAACATTAACCACCACTTCATCAATAGTTATTCTGCATATCCTATACATAATTTAACTACCTACGAATTATGGTGATTTGTATGTAATATACTAGTAGATTATTTTCTCACAGTTATATATTCTAAAAAATCTTTACACTTTCAGATTAATCGATTCAAAAGTTTTTCTTTTTTTTTTTTTTTTGTCAAAATATACATTGAGATTGGTCAATTCGAAAAAACGGGAAAAAATATACTCTGATATATTTTGCTACTAAATTTTATAGTCCACAATGAAACACATTATATGCTGGACAGGCTCATTTTAATTTGTTGCAAATACTGCACAGAATGTTGGTTTACAAAAAATGAGCTAGTTTTTTTTTAAAAGCCATCTTAACTTTTTTCCAAAAGATATTACCACATAACCAAGTAGTTGAGCACTTGAACTAAAAGTTAATGAACTTCTCTTTAAGTGGAATCGGTTGGTCGAGAGTACCCAAATTTGACTTTAGTAGAAATAACTATTAATTAACTTTTACTTAACTTTTAACTAAATTCCAAATGATTTGAGTAATCAAAGGATTAAAACTAAAATAAGATATCACATCAGTCTAATACCTGAAAAATAAATATGACATAAAACACATCTTTTTGACATCGGAAAACCCTCCTGCGATCAAGAAACTAAACTAATGACAACTTTTTAGAAATGAAGAACTATCCTTTTTTGTTGCTATTACTATAAAAACTAAAAAAATTAACTCAATCTTTAAGAGAACAAGATAAAATTTTTAACTCAACTTACCAATACAACAAGGGAGAGGCATCAGAAGCAATTATATCAGTACCTAACAATTTACGACTATCTTAAACTATGAACAGAAGCAACGCCACAGTAAATTCTGATGCCTCAGCACAATATTAACACCAAAATGAAACATGATTTTGCCATGTCAAGGAATAATCCCATAAAGTGAGAGTTGAACACAAACACCACATAAGATATATTTCTCTCAAACTTCCAGTCTCAACACCATTCAGTGACTACAAAAACAATAATTGGAAGTCAACCTGCCAGTGCCATGGCTTTGAATAGCATCCATGAAGTGATCACATTATGGTGCAGCGGCTCTTCTCCTCAGTTGGCTGTGAGTTTACTTGCTGGAATCTTTGTGACTCTGACGGGTTGTATGTAAATTCTGAAGTATCAAGCCCATACTGAAACAGACACAGTATTGATGTCAGACAGTAAAAATCACACACAATGTCATAATCAATTAAGCGTATGTTTGGTTTTCAAAATTTTCACGGTGACACCGCACGATTGGTCGAAGCTAGAACTTGGAGAGTTCACCAACCGTAAGGTGAGGAGCATGTGTGACGCGTTTCCAAACACATTGTAAGTGAATAACAAAACAATAATAATGTTATTTCTCCAATCATGCCTAACATAATGGTCAGAGATGGTGAAAAACTGGAAGACTAACTGAATAATAAATCTAAATTCTAGATTTCTTAATGACAGAGTTGATTGAAAAATGACTTTACATAAAAAGGATATTCTGCTTTGTATGACACCAGAAAAACATTAGATATAATTCCGGTTAAGACGTTTAACCATCCATTTGAGAATTGAGACATCAAATCAACAGAATGATCTGAACTGAAAACTTCATAAAATCTCACATGCAACTCTATAAACAATGCCATAACAATGATGTAATATTCTTCCAAAAATGCAATGATATTATAGTCAGGAAACTATTTGTTAAGTACAATGTATGGCTCAAGTACAGTATCAAGTGTGAAAGATTATATTGCCTGACATTAAATATGATAATAACGATGTTGTTTAATCTAATGCAGTCAAAATAATGGTTGTTGTACTATAATCAGGAAACTACCATTGATGTAGACTGAAAGAAACTACCATTTATGTGTGCGTAAGAAATGAGAGGAGTTAGAATGCACTTTTTTTTAAACAAGCTTTAGATGTATGCAACTTCTTTTTTTAATAGAAAAAAGTGTCATTCATAATTATAACCAAACAATAAACAATTCAAAATCTATAAAAGTTTAATAGCTTTTTATAGAACCAAAAAATTATTTTCTCAAAGGCTTAGACAAACTAACCCAGTAACCCTTTATCATGAATATGCAACTAACACAAATGATCAAAATTATATTACTTAAGTCTAATATCAACATTCCTTCATGTTGTATGGTCAAAATTTATTCCTATCGTGAGAGCATACTTTCAATGGCAGAATTTTTTTGTAAAGATCATACACTGGCTCTCGAACACAATTGTATAAGCAGGGCACAGACAGGAGCCATAAGACACAAAGCAAAAAATCAAATCCATAAATACATGTAGTTGTGCGTGTATATAATTTTGTGTACGAATATATGTCTGTAACCACAAGGCTACTGAGCCTGGATTACACCAGACACTCACACACGTATAGTACTATCTAATGCAATCCTTAAGTACTATAAATGCATACTTGCTAAGACAAACATTTGAAAATCTGCAGAACAAAATATTAGATAAAGTGTACTGAAAAACAAAAAATAGAGATTGCACCTTCTCCCTCATCCGTGTACTCCATGCATCATTTCTGTTAGGGCGCTGGTCCGTTGTCCCAGCAACTGGTAATCCTGTTGGTGGACCTGTTTGTCTATTGATCAATGGCTGCCGAACTTGCTGCCTTTGAATAATGAGCTCATCATCACTATCATAATCTACTGGCCTATTTACAGCCCTAACAATAAGGGCTAACAAGAAAAGAAGAGCCTGCAATTCGATACACATTCCTTAGATAAAATGTAATAAGAACTCAACAGATTTTATGTTTGGCAAACAAAAAAATTGGCATGTGACATTGCATACATGTTTAAAGCCTTCTTTACATTAGGTCCTTGGTATAAGTATGCCCCTCTCCTTTTGGGGGTGGATAATTAGGGTAGGAGAGGAAAAATTAGATCCGCGAGTATATCATTACAACTTCATTTCTCGTCAATAAAGAAATATGAAAAGTTGGCCACTAAGGCAGAGTGTATGCCTAAATTCAGGCTAGGAACTGAAACTCTATGATCGTTTTCATTGATGACTGTACATCTAAATCTTTCTTAATAATTTGACTTATAGTTCATCGTCGCTCTCTATCTCCAACTACTGGACTATCTTCCATTTCATCAACCCTCCTAATTAGTACTTTTGTCAGTCTTTTCTACATATGTCCAAACCACTTACGACTATGCGCTGTCCTTAAACTAATACATTTTAAAGCATTGTGACAATGATTGATCCATGTAGACGGACTCACCTACGTGGATCAATCATTGTCATAAAATTATTAACCAAGATAGTGGTTATAATCAATTCATTTCAATTGTTTTCCCAATCTCAGATGTTTCTATCAATAAAAAAACCAGGGCATTCTCCTCATAGAGAGTTCAGGCATTTAAAATTTATTACATGCCCAATTTAATTTGAAATTGAAAGCTTGGTTTTAGTCCTCAGAGTTTCTATGGGTACATGCAAAAGATTGACAAATTATCATTTTGGTTGTTAATCGGCAAGAAAATGTGGGTGAATTTAATTTGTTTTTAATCATAACTTTGACTCATTTTCCTTTATTGTTGTAGAATTGACGAACTTAGTGGTTATTGCAAGGACTTGGATAAAAGGAATCACTTTTGGGAGTTTCAAAGCAAGAAACACTTATGTTCAGTCTAAGGGGCTTCAATATGATTGAGAAGGACGTGATATTGTGACTATTCAAGATCCAACACGTGCATCCCTCTGGCACATGCTCACAGTTTGTCGTATTTTTCGCTAGTCTTCAGCATAGCCATACTACTTTTGGAATGCCCAAGCTACTTTTTCTGCATTATTTTGGGAAAGATACTCGACATGAAATACACAACTTCATACCACCTTCCAGCCTTCCTTGCATTCTTTGGGCTTCACTCCCTCACTCATACATGATTTCCAAGGTATTTACAAGTGAGAGATCAAGTTCCTTTATTGCATTTTCATAACCTTCAATAACCTATTTATTTGCCTAAATAGCATTTGGGTTTGGTAAAACTAAAACTTATCAACCAATATTCATGGGATGATATTTTTAGAGTCTTTTGTACTTCTAAATTAAATTATTAATTGCCAACACGGTATACATGCCCTTAGCACTTAAGTGGGACAAAGACACATCTCTGTCTGCAAAGCATCATCGATTTCTTTTAAATGCCAAACAGATAAATTTTGTTTACCTCAAAGATGACAATCCCAAGAGCAACCCATCTCACAATATTCCAATTCTCTCTCAGAAACCCATATATCATATCAAAATCTCCAGTTTTATCTGTTGGAATTTCCTGGAAAATAAAAACTGTAAGATGACACATATACCTTCTTCAATTTCAGATCACAAATTTCCATGAAGAATTTTACTTACTTGTTTCCAGCTTTTGTCAAAAAATAGAAAGGCTGCACATCCCAGCTCTACCAAGATCAGCAGTGCCACCAAAATTGAATACTTTGTTCACTTAAGGAAAATTATCATAATTCCTTTGAGATTAATGCACGTGTATATATATATATATATGCACCCAAAACTTCACATATAAAGGGAGAGTGAAAGAGGAACTTTGCTCATGTTTTGTATAGTAGTGGAAACTTGAGTGACTATGAAATATTTTTCAATGTAGCATAAGACATTTGATAAGGATACACAAATCAGGCAGCAACCGTTCCGTGTCTTAGCTCCAATACAACCAAAACAGGAAACAACGAAGAGAACAGCTCCGACGCCAATAAATAAGTAAATAAACCTGCCAAACATGCAATTAGAGTGAGGCGGTTCATACTGATATTATGAGTGGAAAAATTGGTAGCTTAGAATTTAAATGTAAAAAGTCAGTCATGAATGATAAAAAATAAAGCTTAAGGATCAAAAAGCTCCATCGATTTACATTACAATAATGACAAATTTAAGGACAAAATACTACATGTGGTATTTTATCAGTGGTTGTCTTTCACTCACACAAATACATTAAAGTAGACTGTAGGTTTAAGAAACACTATGTTTAGAAGAAATAAGGTTTAATTTGAATTCACTTTTTTGTGTATCATTCTAGGAACTGTATAAAAGCAAATCGTTTGAAGTTTCTTTTCTTAATCAAAAGGCAAAAATAATGATTAAAGCACCAAGAACACCAAATAATGAAGTGACCTTAGCCTTTAATTTTACATTGTGAAACCCCAGTTATTACTTAACCACAAATCTACAATCTATTGGCCAGGCATTTATAAAGTTACACCTTTTATCCATGACAGAACATGACCTAAACCAAGCATAACAATATTGCATCAAACACTTACACATAGAGACCATGCCTCAGAAGCTAACTGATGAGAGAGGGTGATTCCTAAGTGACTCTGGTATAGAGTCCCAATTGCAGTCATCATTTTTCTGAAGCTGAGTTAGTATTGTTTCTTAACTTTATAACAGGATTTTATCTAATTCTAATACAGTCATTCAAGAAATTTATCCCAATCCGTTAGAGAAGAAAAAATGTTGTCAACATCAATATAACACAGCCAAACTAGACAACACTGAACAAACTGATGCAGCAAAATATAGCAGAAAACAAAACCTTTAACAAGTCACACAAGTAATCTACGATACACCTAACTCAATGATAAGCCCGAAAAAAGGCCGGAGAAGAGCAATAAGCATACCAAGCTTTAGGCAATTTGTCAAAAAGGCTGTCAGATAGAGACATGGCCAAAAGCATCGGTCGGCCGAGTTGAATTAGAGCACTGTCATCGCTGACCGGAGAAATTTCCGGTATGTCGTCATCAGAAGCTTTAGTGAATCCAACAAACAAATAGATCCCATAACCCACCATGGCTAAACCAGTCAGTGTTAGTATGAAGTTTAAAAGTTTCAAAAGGCACTCCCAAAAGCCCCTACACGCCATCCTCCTCAACCTACAAATCTCTCAACCAGAATTTAAAAGGGAGGTTAATGCCCTCTCTATATGTTTTCTGCAGAAACAGGCATTTCCGTATCAGTAGTAAAGAGAAACTGCCACAGCAAGCATTGCTAATCAGGTTGAAATTTCTAATAGATAAGCTAACTTCAATTTGTAGACAGAAATTATTAACAATAATAACCTAGAATGTGTTTGGAAGAGCTTATTTACTGCTTATGACATACACATTTTGTGTAAGTGTTTGGAAAATTTTGTGAGAAATAGCTTATGAAATGTCCCCAAAATAGCTAGTGAAAATAATCTACAACTTCTATCAAAACAGTTTAACCACACTTTCTCTTTGTTATAAATTTCTTTTCTATAAATAAACGCTTAGCTGACAAGCACCTATTCAATAAAAAGTGCTTGGTTAAATTGTTTACCGAAAGGCACCCTTAATTGTTTGATTTATTTACACAATAAATTGGATAATTTCTAAAACAAAGAAAAGGAAATTGTGCGTGTTTGATTCTACGGTGAAAAAAATTGATTTCGTGAAATCATGGTGACATGGTAATTTTGATGAAGCTCCAAAATGTAGCTTTTGCCTAAATCGCATTAGTTCACCATAACTTTGTTAATTTCATCACAAATTCAAACATTACAAAGTAATTTAGATTTAGATACATTAATGTAGAAGTAAGTTGAACAATCAATTTGAGGCCAAAAACTTCAAATTCTAGCTTCAAGTTAAAATAATTTCTACAGACAAAATCAATTCTACTCAAGAACATCCAAACATATTAAAATCAATTTAACACCTCTAGAATCAATTTTGATTCATTCAAAAGTGAAACCAAACACAGTGAGTGTGTGTGTGTGTGGTTAGTGAGGTGAAGTAATAAAGCATGGTACCATATTAAAGTCAATAATCTCATCTTCTCAATCTTTCTCATCACTCAACGGGTGAAGAAGAATAGTAACAAAAATTTCTAAGCATAATCATCGAGGTAAATTTACATCCCCAAATTTATTTTAAATTAAAAAAAAAATGAATGAACAAGTTGGTCATAAAAGTTAAATAAAAAAACGAAGTTACTTACAGAAGGAATCGATTATTTGTACAAGGGATTTGGAGTTTAGCGAATTGCGAAGCTTCGTTCTCTGTGTACAAAATTCAAATGAACCACCCACCAAGAACAGAAGAGAAGAAAATAAAATTCGAGGTACAAACGAAAATTCTAAAGTGTGTGGTACGTACGTGCCACTGGAATTTGTTATTATAATTTTTGTTGACATTTTAAAATTCTAAAATATGTTATTGACATTTTTGCTGTTATTTTATCTTATTTCCATATTTTCAGTAACGCTCTTTTTTATATATATATATATAAACTACAAAATATAGGAGTGAGTATTTAATAAACGATAATACTATGGCAGTGTGTTTTTCTCATGACATGTTTTTGTTTTTATGAAATATAAAATATATTATCCTAGGTCGACACACATCTACCACTACTACCAGCATTGGACAAGAAACCGTCCATCGTTGCTGAACCACTCGTCAACCAATATTTGGCAAATTCCATACTCCTATATATTAATATATATCGTCTTTTTATTCTACCACATCTACTAGTCAACTAATTTAATGTAGCCATAATTCACATGGTAAGATCAACATGATACCGTTTATTTCTCTTGGTGTCGATAAAGGGGATAAATATAAATCTGTTTATAATTATTCAATAAATGATGTTGTCTTTCAAAACTATTTACAAAATCTTTTTTTTTTTTTAATCATTTGATTTTGGGAGGAATTCAGCATAGTAATCCAGAGTTTAGTTAAAAGATAATTAAAATTTAGTCAAAAATTAATTTAAACAACATTTGAACGAGGGTTCTCAGAATAATTCATCCATAATTAAAATCATTAACCACTTGAGTCACTTACTTTAAGAAATCTCACTCAAGCAAGCTTTGCTAGCTTGATTATTTTAGTTGGGCTTTTCCTATGCACTGTGAATGGTTGAGTCAAAATAGAAACATTTGGTGAATGGGCTAAACTTGTTGTTGATAGTTATTTGCACCCCCACTTTTAATACTACGACAGCTTTGTGTTTGTTTTTTTTTTTTTTTAAATAGAGTAAATTATCAATCTGTCCTCTGAAACTGTAGGGGTCAAATATTTATCTTCTGAAATTTGAAAATAGATAAATAACATTTCAAAGTTGAATAACATTGGACAATATAGGTCCTCCGTCAGTTTGTTTTGTTAATTAAGTGACATCTCCATCTATATAATGTTCTTCTTTTATAATTTCACATATTCTTCTTCCGAGAACCTTTATTTGTATATTCATTCCACCTATTTCATGGTTTTCAAATCGTAGAAAATGAAAGAATCAAAAACTACATATTCTTCTTCTTCCATGGATGGAAGCTTGAACCCAATAATTCTCAAATATAATTGTGAAAGAATGTTAGAGTTGCTGCTACAACAACAAAATTGAAATATAATTCTTTTTATTTGCTAAATGTAACTTCTCCATTTTCTTTTTTCCTTTTTCCTCAATTTTTCTCCTTTTTTTCTACTATTATCTCAAAGTTTGCTTACTGATTTCTCTAATTTTCTCTCCCAAACAGAGACACAAAGAGGAACAAGTCAAACTGAAATACCATTTTCACAATCTAAACCCACTCGTGAAGATAAAGTGGTGTCCCAAAAGATACATATCCAAGGAGATGCATCGAGAACTAGAAAAAAGGAATGATATAACTCATGGACTATATTGCAACTTTTAATATGATTATAGGCACCAAAATCCTTGTAAGTAGGCAACTTCGAAGACTGATTTGTGTATATTAATTCTAATTTTTGTACATTAAAATATATGGACTTAGAGGACCACTTATATACCCTGATGAATTTGTAATAAGGCCACCACCCATCAACGAACCTATACCACTATTTATGAATGCATCACCACCCATTACGATACATAACCCACCTCTCATTAATGCACCACCACCTATCAAGGGACTAGCTCGTGGACTAACAGTCATAAAAGAGTATCAATTCCTAAGTTTAGCTCAAGAACAAATGAATCAGATTTAATGTATTTCATTCCTAATTCATGGAAGCGACCTCTCAATTCAAGGTAATAAACATATGAGTGAATATACAGAGAATGAAGCAGTTAAAAATGAAACATTTTGAATCATATTTTTTTGTCTTATTGATATTTTGTATGATCTAATTGGTCATTACTTATTAATCTCTCTTTTGGAATCATTTAGATTATGTATTTGACACTTATTTGAAGAAGTTACAGTATACTTTGGATGATTAATTGACACTTATTACTTATTAAATGACACTTATTTAAAATTAAATGGACATCATTAATGTATTTTGGGTTTTAGTTTATTTTGAACCTATTTGTTTATAATTAATAAAGTTCAGATACCAAATTGAATACTTTATATTTTGATAACCTATTTATTTTCAAACTAACGTTTCTCATAGCAATGGTTCAAAATACAAAGTATAAACATTATTGCCAAAATATACTTTAATATTTTGACTTCATTCCTTAATGACTCAGTTTTTCCCTCAACTTTGTCTTCCACGCATCTTCACTTTCATGATCCTTAGATAATGAGACTAGTTTGCCCATTATTTTTGCTCTCCAAATATCATCAGCTTTGTTGTTCTTAGTTGATGATCTTTTACCAAATTGGTAACTTTGCCCAATAGTTTTGCCTTTCACACATCTAAGTCTATTTTCTCATTAAGCAAACCTAGTTCCTTAGCTTCGTCAACTCATACAAAAAAGTTGCGGCTATATATATCACTCGGAAAAAAATAGAGAAATTGGAGAAGGGACATGAAAATAACATTTGAGAATCATTGAATTTAAGCTTTCACTCATGGAAGAAGAAGAATAATAAGTAGTTTTTTTTTTCTTTCATTTTCTAGGATTTGAACACCATGAAAGAAGAAGAAGAAGAAGAATAAATTATATAAATTAAGATTCTTAGAAGAAGAAAATATGAAATTGTGAAAGAAGAACAAGAATGCATTATATATATGGAGATGTTGTCGTTGCAATTATGACAGAGTTTAAAATATTTTTTTAAATTGAGTTTCAATTTTGTTCTTAAAATCGGACAAACTAACTTATCTCTTACATGACAATTGACCAACAGCTGAGTTCGTCGAATAATCCACATCAATCTCATTAATGAAAAAACTAACGGAGGGAGTAAATTATCTAATGTCTTTCAATTTGAGAATGTTGTTTGCTTATTCCTAAATTTAATGGGTACAATTTCAAAGGACAATTTAGTAATTTACTTTTTGAAATATCTCTATCTAAAACTGGAATTATATCTCGTCTAAATGTACACATTCAAACTTTCTATAATGGCTAAATGTAAAGGTACAATCTATTTGGTTAGTCCTACTTGTTTCTCCTGCTTGCACATGATAAGTTTGGAATTAACATCCCACAGTTATTTTTTTATTTCAAATTTTGAAATTTCTTGATACAATAGACATACAAATTGGTTTTGATTTAGTTGGATTAATTTCACTATTTGAAATAGTTAAGGATCATTCGTATGAGGTAGTTACCATGCCATCTAAGAGGATTCTGGATGGGAGACATGTGATGTGTTCGATGTTAAACAAATCGAAAATCCAGATTTCACTTGCCACTTCTATTAAGTTAGTGTCTAAATTTACAATTTATAGATTTAAGTGGGTAGAAGTAGAGAATATCGGATTCAAACTCAGACTCATGTATATCAATATATTCGCAAGCACCAATTGAATTGTACTTACAATACTAAGTTTTTAGTTATCATTATTATAATGTGTTGAATGTTCATTTCATTTCCTACTAAAATTTTTATTTTTTCCTTACTTTGTGATCTCCCTTGTCCATTGTTTTTAACATTAGGCATAGTGTTTCTTAAGAGAACAAAATATTCAACTAATTACTAAAGAAGCTTCCAAGACCGAAGTGTGGGGCACCCTGACTAAAAATTGTTCAAGTCCCTAGTAAATAATGATAAGATATTTTCAAAACAATTTTACAATCATAAATACAATACTTATTATGCCTTAGAATTGATTTCAAAACGTTAAAAGACATTGAAGAAAGTACTAGTATAGTAGTAGTAGTAGTAGTATCCGCCAAAGCCTGGACTCATTGATTAATCATCATTAATTTATTCACAAACAATCACAACATTATCCTACCTACCCTTTCCATTATTATATAGCTCTAACAACTAGGTCCCATCTCCAACAACACAAGAATTACACTTTAATTCATTTGTCACAAACAATCACCATCAAAAGTTTGTATCTCTACCTATTTTCAACCACATGCAACTTTTTTGCACACAATATACCTTCAATTCAACAAATGCGTGTGTCCAGTTCTCAGCTGCCAATTTTATTTTATTTTTTTGGATTCACTTTTTGTTTTTTTATAGCAAGTGGCAATGGATAGGATCCATCATCCTATGTCATAAGCAGTCTGTGTGGGTGGGGACCACAGAGGAAAAATAAATGGTCCCAACTTATCCGGTAAATGAATCTAACCTAATGACCATCACGGTTTGTCACCGTGATTCTGACAAAAGCTACATTGTGAAGCTTCGACAAAATCACGGTGATTCAACGTAATTCCAAACATGGTTGGTCGGAACCCAAGAGGGTAAATTTGAGATACAAGGAAGATAATTACAACAGTCCAGTCTACATGGCATTGGCCCATGCATGTCTACCAACCAGGTTGTCAATCACCATCAAAACTGCTACTTTTTTATGGGACCCAGTTGGTTCAACAGGTACACGTCAGCGGCGTTTAGAGCCCTTCCTGCAAGGGATGCCTTGTTTGGAGAGCTCAGACATTACACTGTCCATTGAAGGAGGTTTAAGGCCTAAGGGCAATGGTAGCCATGGCTTGCTTATTGCCTCCTTCACAACCTTGTCCACCACCTCCTCTGCCTGCAAACATTTCAAATATGTTTGTCATTTCAGTGCCTTGAAGAGTACACAAAGTTTCCTTAGTTTTAAAGTTGCTAATGTCATTTTTATTAGTCAAAGAAACATAAAAGAAAGAACTGCATTACTGGATGATGCTCAAAGGAACTTCGCGGCATGCCAAATCTATAATCCGCTGCTTTAGCATTGTGCAACCCGGTTATACTCTGCAGTTTGATGAAAATATCTTACACATGCTTGAATTAACTATTGACATATTAAAATAGCAAAGTAACAGAATCAAAGATTCATTTTTTATGATACTTACTTGAGTGTAGGGAGAATAAGGAGGTTGTGGAGGTGGTAACATTGGGGAACCCCATGCATCCACATGCACCTGAAAAAATCAGTTACTGCATATCAAACTGCATCGATGATTTCTACATCACATGCCATAAAGGCACAAACAAGCCATATATATCAACGGAAAACTTGGGGGTCGGGTAGTTTAACTGGTTTGAGCTAAGCATTTGAGGGAGTTAAAAGATCGTTGTTCAAACCCTGGAGAAGCAAAAAATACTAACACAACAACTAATATACTAACATTTCTTTATCCAAAAAAAAAAATGTGAAAGGAAAACTTATATCATGTTCTGATTCTGAATAAAAAGATTACCCCCGGTGGATAAGGCTTCCAATGCCAACTTTCGGTAGACTGCCATAGCGGATAACCAGGAGGAGGACTCCAAATCTGTACACCAGTTGTTTGACTTCCAGGTTGTCCCCACATAGGATATATAGGAGCTGGAGGAAGGGTGTGATTAGAATGATGATATGGTGGATACGCCATAATTGGTCTTTGCAAACTATAGTTCCTATGTATTTGATCTCTTTGATTTGGCCATTTTCGATCTTCCTCCCCATGCATCATCTGTCTCTTGTGCATTCTATATTTCTGTTCAACAAAAATTTGTTACTAAATCTTACCTAAGAGCATATATATTGTTCAGTATGGCTTATAGTATATTGATAACTGGTATAATACATTTCAGGAGTAATCTAGTAAACTAGACCATAGTATTTAAACACAAATTGTAATTTGTAATCCTAATCTCATTTGTTCTTTGTTTGTGTGTGTGTGATTTTTCTATATTATTATTAGAAGGGAGTTTCAAATAGCCATTCTACTCGCAGCTTTGGAATAATAGAAACTGGTTTCTATAAGTAGCAATCAAAATAATGACCTGAAGATGGCTAGCTACATTATGCCTTGTCAAGCCGTCAACTTTCATTAACTCCAATATACGAGAAGGAATGGCTTGATCAATACCTAGTTGTTCCACCGCCTTCACAAACTTTTTGTGCAGCTCAGGCGTCCAGTCTACCTGAACCAAAACCAAGTACCAGAAGTGTAATCAGATAATCTTACTAGCTGATGAACTATACAGCCAAAATAATTTATATTTATGTGTGCCACATACTAGTTCCATAGATATCAACTTCAGAGGAAGGGGAAAGGTAGCAGAGGTATTAATGTCAGTATTTGGCAACTAAGGGAGAAATTTACATCATAAAGTCATATATATGATAAGAGGAACCAATAGTCATAATGCATCTTACTTTCATCTTCTTCCGAGTAGCTTTATTCTCACATGAATCGTTAAGAGCACCTGATTTAATTGAAGACGTATTGCCAAACTTTTTATTTTGTGGATTCAGTGAAACACCCTTGGAATCATTAGCAAAACCCTCTTCCTCCTTAGTCAGAGTCTCCTCAAGTTTCCTTGATTGAGGAGAACTTTCCACATTTAAATTTTCACATGAAGTTTCAACAGATTTACATTCGCCATCATGTTCCACACTTTCTTTTTCTATTGAGCAATTAGTAGTCTGCTCATGGCAATCCCCATCATCCACTAACCTTGCTCCTTGTTTTAACTGTGGGGTCGAAGGAGCGGGATATTTATCACTCGCCGGAGATTGCTCATGTTCATTATCACTAAACTTGGACACCTTCTCTAAATCTATTGATATTATATTTTCATGTAGTTTGTTGTTTGTTCGGAGCTGCAACATGGACTCTACAGATTCTTTTACAGGTTTTAGTGATTCCGACAGAGCACTTGCCTCGGCATTGAATGCCTGATTAATTGAATTCAACCACATTAGAAACTATTTTGCTTATATTATATTAATAGTAAATATCAACATAATTTTAACATTAACAGACCTTGTGAACCACATGCTGCCAAATATTTTTCAGCTTGTCCTCGGAGAGTGGTTTAGTGAGGAACTCAACTGCGCCAAGCTTTAAACCGAAAAATGCATCAAAGAGTCAGCATGTATGCATCGACAATCAAGACAGTATGAAATTGTAATTTATGCCAAACTCAAATGAACTGAGGATAACATGTCCAGTAAATGTTGAATTAAAAAACAATGCAAGAACTAGTTTCATTATATTATACTAATTCTAAGAAGAAACTCAATATTTGGTCTATAATAAAGATCCAAAAGTATTATGAATTACCTAAAAAAAAAAGAAGATAAGACAAAATCTTACCGCTATGCACTTCATCGTCGTGTTCAGGCACTGACTGTTCGAAGTCACTACATGAAAAATTGCAAGTATCATGGTTAGAAAATTAACAGCAAGCTTAAGACAGTCATGAAATGACTCTTCTCGTGTTCCCCATGTCATGTTCCTTTGTTAAATCATCCATCCATTTCAATTTGTTTAAAAAAACCAATGTAAGGCTCGGTTGTGAACTTACTAATGGTTGGCAAGTCCTTTGCATTCTCGAGAAATTTGAAACCCCCATCGGGGCAGCTTGTACTCACCTGCAACCCAACGGACAAAGCCATCGAGAGAGAGAGAGAGAGAGAGAATCATGTTAAGAACGTAAAAGAGATCAATTACAATAAAATATCTTGGACAAAGTGAAACAATAAATCTCACAATATTATCTGAGTAAAATGCATAAGATGATAAAAGTCTTCACTTATTACTAGGATTTCACAAATTGAAAGACAAATTACTCTTTGGCAGAAAACATCTTTTAGAGCCCAAACTTCTACTGCACTCAATTACAATCAAGAGAACTATCAACTTCTCCATATTCATATCGCTTAAATTAGCATGCTAGACAACAAAATCCTTTTTAGTTTAATTTTTGCTTCAATTTTGCAACTACGGCATAATGATTTGTTCGTCGTTTGAGTTAAAAATGAAAGTTCATTACCTCCACTACAGCAACATGGAAGCCTTTGGGACTACTGGAGATAGCTGACAAGGCTTCATTCTCATTGCAGAAGGTAGAAACTGTATAGAAACTGAGGCTTACTTAAAAAATTAAAGGAATAAACATGTATAGAAAGAAAAAAAAGAAGGAAATGTAGTGTGGTAATCAACAGGTTATACAAAACAATATAATGGATTTCAATATCACAATAAAAATAAAAATAAACTAAGGTTGGTTCTTAAGATATAATTTAACTAAACTTAGATTCCAGGAAAATATAGTTTTCCATAGTATATACACATCTTCTGTAGCCAATTAATGCAGATTCACATGGAAATTAAAAGTCCATCAAAATCCAAATGCACAAAAATAGAATAAATGCAGTTTTCTACAATAAAGTCACAAGCTTTAGAATCCTTTTATCCATAATATCTTTAGAATTTGGACCACTTTTAGTTTTCAAAACATAGAATCTTTTCTGGTCTTAACCCTCTGGTTCCTAGTAATCCATAGTCCAACCAGGAGGTAAGTGAAGTCTTGTCAAAATTGTTCTATCCAGGGTTTGAACTCGGTACTCCCAGTCGATTCCTCCTTAACTAAAGCTCATTATCCACTTGGTTTCAAAACATACGATTTAAGCTCAAATGAAAAATTTAATGGCTTTATAGGCCCTCTACAGTCAATTACAACATATACAAACATCAAGCATAAAAAAAGGGAGGAAAAGAAAAGTGCTGTATGAATTTATCTATTTTACAGCATGCAGCTAAAATCTAAGGCCACAATTTCCAATAGAACCATTTAAAAGGACAATTGAAATTAGTGCCACTTTACAAGATGCCATTCCACTGATGATAGAAGGGGACCAATTTTACCAACTTTTAATTAAGGAAAGTGATAATTGCTAGGCAAAAAATTGTAGTAGAGAAAGAGGTGAGGCAAGGCAAAAGGAAAAGAAGGGGTCTCAAAAAGTTATACCAATATAGTCCATGGCTTCAAGCTTTGCTGCTATTTCAGAAGCAGAATTGGTGTCTCCTTCAAGGAGAAGAACCCTAAGTCCTTTTGGGAAATCTTTCCATCCCTGTAAATCATTGGCAGTGCAAACCATAGCAGCTGGTTTGGCATCCTACACAAGTACCAGATCAATACTCCTTACCAACATCAAATCAAATCCTCTTCTTCTGCAAGATCCATGAAATCACAATCACAAGCTTGATTAAGTAAAAAGAGAAGAAAAAAAACAGAAACTCCATTGAAAAAATAAACTTATTTACATGGTAAAATCAAAAAGAGAAAATGTGGAATACTAACATGTTGTCTGAATTCAGATCATGCATGAAAAACAACTTGAAATCACAAGATGCATTTTTTTCAACAAAAGCAAATTCCAAACATGTACTTTATTATATAGTAAACTCTAATCTGAGGATCTAATAAATTTGAAGTAAAAGAAAGAACTTTTCAGACAAAACAACAAAGTAAGAAGAAAAAAAAAACAGTTAAGATCTTGAGAAGAAACTTGAAAAGAAAACAAACAAAATGAGAAACCAAAGAAATTCATAACTGTGAACAAAGAAAAGAAGCAAGTATAACACAAAGGTGCCAACAAAAACATGACATGAACATGCACGTATCATTAATCCTTAAAAAAAACACAGAAAAACAAAAAGCAAGTGAAATCTCAAAAAATGAAGAGAAACAGCATGCATATGATAATGTAAAAATTCATTTTTTTTTTTTGTTTCACCTGAATGAAGGGTATGTTATGTTTGTAATAGCTTGTATGAAAAGAAAATGCCACACAAAATGGTGTTGGTAAATTTATGTTCTTTCTACTTTAACTTCATTGAAGAATGAGGAGAGAGAAAGAGGGTGATGTGATGAAAGGGAGGAGGAGGAGGGAGAAGAGAGGTTTAAGTGCAGACGTTGAAGGGTGTGTGTGACTTGTGAACAGTCACATTCAGTATGAGAACCACATAATATTAATAATATTAATAATATTAATAATAATAATATTAATAATAGTATGCAGAAAAAATAACCTCTCATAATAGTCAATCACCTTTTCTGCCACTTACTTTTAACTTCACTTTCCAAATTTGCCCTCATTTTGCATATTGTATTTGAAAACTAAAAAATGCATATATATGATATGTTAAAATCGATTATAGATGTTTAAAATTAATTTTGACGTGGTTAATTGATTCTGTGCAAAATTAACTTGAAGCTATAAATGGGAGCCTTTGCATTAAAATGGTATTGTTCGATGTATCAAAATGTAAATTATTTTACTTTTAAAGAAAATCAATTTTTAAAAAGTGAATTTGTAGCACAATAGAATCAAATACACCATAGAATCAATGTGAATTAGGAGTTATTTATTTATTTTTAACTCATAGTAATGATTGTTTAACGTTAAATCAAATAGTTGCATAGTTTTTGTGTTTTTTTTATTTAAATAATTATATCTTGCGTTTATGATCTTACAAAATAAATAAAAAATTAGTGTGTGTTTGAAAAAGAGAGTAATCACCCTCACATAAAAATTTTAATTTAAAATTTCTAAAAATTGCAATCATATATTATGGGATTGTAGAGTGGATGTGAAATCAAACATAACATTAATGAAAGACTATTCTCTATTAAAGAATGTTTGTTCATAAAAAGAATAAAGATTAAACTTGGAACTATGTAGATAAGTTTTTCGAATATTAAACAAAGTTTATTATTAAGAAGGCGTATTTTTAATAGGCTTAATATATGTTTATATCAACAAATATACTAAAAGTTAACCTATTCTACTTAAATATTTTTTAATGTAATGTTTTTAAATATTTTTGAAATGATATCTACCAAAAAAATCATTTCAATTCTCTTTGTTTATTTTAAATTCTATGTATTTTTTTTGTAACTTTTAAACTTGATCTAAAACAATTCTAATGCTCGCCACCCAAGTTGCAAGTTCAAGTACAGCATTAACATTCAAAATGGCGAGTATTTCATCATTCATATCATCTAAAAATAGAAAACTTTACATAAAACACGCATATGCTATTATAAATAATAATAAACAAAAGTTTATATTTTTACAAAAAAAACAAAAGTTTATATTAAAAAAGCTTACAAAAAAATTCATTATGAGCAACATCTAATTTCTTCGGCGTGGCCTTGTTTTAGCCTAATCCTCTTTAAATTAATCATTGTTATGATGCTAAGTGAGATTACTAACTCCCAAATCAAATTAGCCCCACCACCCCCAAAAGATACACAAAACACAAAAGTATATATTTTTTGGCCCCGGGTAAAGTATTTTCCTCACAACACCTCAAAAGATAAATAATCACTAATTTCTTTTTACTAAATCAACATGACAATAATTGCTAAAATTAAAAAAACGATAGGACTTTTGACCCAACCCAATAGTGTTTTGCTTTTCTTAATTATTTCGTCCCTTTTGCTATAACTTGTGATTGTGATGTAAAATTCAAAGCGAGGAATTGCTAAGGGAGTTTCCCTTTCTCCACAAAATACCAGCAGACTTTTCTTCAAAACTAATACACCTAATTATGTCTCATATAGACAATTATCGAAATATAAATGGACTCTTAAGGTTTGTATTTTTCATAATATGTGAATAAGTCCTCAAGTTATAAATGGATAAAGACGTTATAACAAGTTTGAATAAGTCTTAATCACGTATAAAATATAAATACAATAAAAAAATATTATAATTTTTTTTTACTAGTTTATGATTAGACTAGTAGGTTTTCAATGTAAAGAAATAGAAAATTTTAAATTCAAATTCAAATTCTTATACGACGATATTCTTACAATTATTAATTGAGCGATACTTAAAACGTATATTGCATATTTTAATTAATTGAAGACAAAAAATATGATGTATGTGTAAAAAAATTCAGTGAATTTATTTATTTTTTTAAGTTAATTCGGTGAATTATTTAGTGTGAAATTCATTTTAAAAATTCAATATCGTTTTTTAGTGAAAAGTTAAAATATCGTTTATTTATGACAATATATAAAGGCATTTTGGTAATCAAAGTTTGAGAGTTGGTTAAGCATGTGAAGAGTAGTTAGTTCGTTAATTATAACGTAAGGTAATTGAAGTATTCACAAACTCCCAGTTCTACAATTCAGGTACCAATCGTTCACTACAAACTTGTAATCGCATTCGTAAAAAAGGTGACACGCAAATACATGAAATCTACTTTTTACTTTTTTTTTTTTTTAATAAGAATTTACTGGTTTTACTGTTAGAAAGAAAAAAGATGATAGTAATGTTACACAGACATAAAATTTAATAAAAGATAAGATATAAATATAATATTGTTTTTTGAGATAAAGACGTTATTGAAAATAAGACAACAATTATTAATTTTATTAATTGTGAAAATAAATTATAGAATTGATTTTGAAAGTAAAGAAGAAAAATATACAAACGAAATTTTTTCATGTAAGTGTTTAAAACCTACCTGATTAACAATTTTTTTTTTCTTAGATAAGATTTATGTTCCACGGTTTTAATTTTCCTTTTTGTTTTGATACATTTTTTCACCTCAACATGATTGCTTATTTTGTAAAATTGTTAACCGATGGGGTCATTTCCGTTTTAATGGTAGTACGAAAATGATTACTTTGATATTAATTTTACAAAATAAAGAGTTATTTTAAAACAAAACAATATCGTTTTAAGACAAATATTTTCTACCTTTAATTGAGATACTATATTCTCATCATGAATTTTGTTAATTAAAAAGAAAATCAAACTACAACTTAAAATAAAGATAAAAAAAATAAAAACCGTAGCAGATCACATGAACCTTACTTGATTTTGGTTTTGAAGCTTTTTCATATATTTTCATTATCAAAGTTACCCTGTCTCTATTAAGATCCGCTAGTAATTTTTCACTATTTTATTTGCTCGAGAATTAAAAAAGTTTTTCATTTTATTACTATATTTTTTTTGCCAATGTTTTACTTCTATTATTACTAGATTAAGTTATAATTACTAATTAAAAAGTAATATTAAAAAATACATATGTGTACTTTTATTTCAAGTAAATTATCTGACGATTCTTTTAATTTATTTAATATATCACTGTATTATTTTTTAAATATTTTTAAAATTACAGATATTAAATTTAAAATGCTCCAAATATTTATTTTTCTGTAAAACTACAATAGAGACCCCAAAATAAGAAATGCTCTTTCATGTTGAAAAGCAATTAGGTGTAAAAGTTATATAAAAAAAAATAATTAATGACTTTTTTTATAGAAAATAACTAATAATATAAATATTTAAAAGTCTCTTACAATTTTTACTTTTTGGGTACAATAGAGAAAATAAAAATAAAAATCAAAGCTATTTAAAAAAAATATCAAACATATAAGGCAAAAAAGATCACATAATTAGTTTGAATTAGATTAACATTAAAAAAAAGATATTCAAAAATTTACTACCAGGAGTTTCTAAATTGAAAACATGTATATTCATGGCATTCATAGTGAAACCGACGTCTACAACTCGATCAACGCACTTAATGTTGTTTTCGCACTAAGTATGATTTACTTCAGTTTACTGATTAAAACTTATAAGCTTGTTGATATGTTGAACCAAAATATGATCACCACCTTTAGAAGAGTATGTTTTACCAACTTAACATATAATTTTAGAGTCACTTTCAACACTACGTTGATAAATATTATCTTTTAAGTCACATTCATACTAATACTATGTACATATCCAACATGTACTAATACTATGTACATATCCAACATATCCGCTTACAATGCATCATAAGCTCCAAATTTGGTCCATCTTTTTTTAGAGTCGCATAGGAAACTGCTGCAACTAACAAAAATGTATTTTCTTTTTCTTTTTTAAATAAAGACTGTCATTTTCCTCAAAAGTCTTGTCACAGTTGAGTTTTATTCATCTTGCTCAATGATAATTGATCAAGTCAATGTAAGTAGTGTCCAAACATGGAGGTACCACTAAATGTAAACTTGAAAACGAGCATTGATCTCAATAGGGAACTTTTGAATGACATAAGTCGAATTGGTCCATCTTGTAAATCCTTCTTCAAATATTGATGTATTTGGTCATGTCTACATATGCCAACATGCAGTCATAAACGTAGTTTGTCATTTCACTTGTTGATTTTCAAACACGTAGTTGTTGATATCATCGAACACTCAATCCCTATGATTAAGAGTGAAATTACGAGTAACAAAAGTAGCGGAAACTAATCTTCAAGTTATCAAACTAAATAAATTTTTGGTATTTGATTTAATACAACATTCTTATACTTCACAAGCATACTAAAATTATATTTATTTATAAATCTAAGATTATTAAATATGTCATCGATAAATATATCAAAGTTAATATTAATTATCAATAATAGTGTTTATAACATTAATTTTGACATATTTTTATAACTTATCAAAAAGTTTTAGATTTATGAAAAAGTGCATGTAAATGTTATATACGATATATTAAACTTTTAACTTGACAATGAGTTTCTTAAAACATGTATCAAATAAATAAAAATTAATAGGTAAGACATGGACTACAATCACCAATATTAAAAAGCACGTAAAACTCCAATGACCATATACGTCGTCTATTAGAAGTAGATGTTAATAATTATTTTAATCTTTATGACATAAACAGTGACTTAAATAATATCGATATGATAAAAATAAAAATAAAAACAAATATGTATCTCGTATATGATAGACATAAATTAGATAATTTCATTCATAAAGACGATGATAATCATGAAATATTACCTTTGAAAACTATTGTCGGTCGTCATTAGAAATTTCGATGATTTTTAACTACTAGTCCATGGGAAACCACCTTCAAAATAAAATTTAGACAAAAATACACATTTAGTCCTTCAAATTTAGCTCAATTTTAATTAGTTTTGTGTTTCTCAATTTGGTCATTTATGTTACATACGTTTGTACCGTTACCCTTTAAGATATTAAATTATGTGTATAGTCGTTTAAGTTTGAATTTTTTTTTTTTGAATTTATGTCATAAAATGTTAAGATCTAATCTAAATGTCTCAAGAAGTTGGTTGTCCAAACAACTTTACATGTGAAATAAGTTAAAAACATTGATTATTTTGATTGACCTTTATCACATTATTTTGAAGGCTATATATGAATTTAAATTGTTTATAAAAAATTAAGAAATATATACCGTTTATAAGATTTGATAAATGTTTCATAAATGATTAGTACAAAAAATATATCATTGCAGCATTTGGTAGAATTTCAAATGATGAAAAAATTTTAATTGAACTAATTGTCGTCGAAATTGAGATAAATAACTAACGGTACCAATAAAAGAATAAAATTAAAATAAAATAAAATCAAAAAATTTAAATAAAAATTAAGTTAAATTTAAATAACTATAAATATATTTTCATCTAAAATTTAAAAGGCTTAATTGCAGTTTTGATCCCCCTATTTTAACTGAATCGCGAAAGTAGTCTCTCCATTTTGTTTCTCCCCAGTTTTGGTCCCCCAAGCAGAATTTTGGTCCAAAACTTGATGAAATTTCATTTTTTTTTGCATTTTTTTAAGTCACACAATGCTTCAAGATCTCATTTGCAACAATTGTACTTGAAATATATGATCATAAATGATGTAGTACGGCTTTAAAAACTAAATTTTCATCAAGTTTTGGACTAAAATTCTGTTTAGGGACCAAAACTGAGAAGAAACAAAATGGAGAGACTACTTTTACGATTCAACTAAAATAGGGGGACCAAAACTGCAATTAAACCAATTTAAAAATACTGACAAGTGTATCACTATACAAATCAAAGCAAAGAACACACCTGGAAGCTCTATTATATTATAATATCTATATATAAATTAAATAAAAGATGGAGCTAGCACGTGTTTTTTCTTCCCAAACTGGTGACAAGTTTGTTTGCGCCCCTACATAAAGACTATATATATATAAGCAGTAGCACCGTGATACCAAATTACCAATATAACGTTACATCACTTCGTCTAAGGCAAAGCTAGTGATGCCAATTTAGGTATATAGATCAAATTGTTTGTTGGTATATATATTTCAAAGACGTAGAGGAATTAATCAAATCAAAATATAGGAAAAAAGTAAATGTGAACCGTACGTGTGGAACAGCGACCCACAGCAACTCAAAAAACCATACATCGCCCATAGTTTGTAATTTGGTGCATAAAAACAAAGGGCTTAATTTGCTTAAATCTCGTACCTATATTGCTTTTTTTCTTTCTTTTTCTTTGAGGTAGTGGAATTTCACATTCAAAATCATAGCAGATATCTCTGTCTCCTTCATTTTCCTATTCACATTGTTCAATATTTTCAAAGGCTCCATCATTTTCACATGCCTTAGAGACCCTTTTAATTTTATCATGTCACATATTAATTTAATATTTGGAAAAAATTTCTTTTAAAATATTACATTAATGTGAGATTAATTTGATAAGTCACATTCAACTTCAGTAATATATCAAAATATTTAATATAAAAAATTTACTAAAAAATTATTTATATTAATATTTTATAATTTCAATAAATTATTTACCAATTTAAAAAATTATTTTAATTGATGCTTACAATTTCAAAAACTAATCCCATTGTTTAATTCATTTTGATGCCACATCATTACTATTACTTTTGTTTTTCCACTTTGCTTGAGAACCATATTTATTTACTTACTGTGTAACCTATAGTACTGTTTGATTGCCATAATCCCTACTCTTTAACGATGAAAAATGATTACTCCTTAAATTTTTATTTAATTAAAAAATTTCGATATTTTTATATTGAACATCTTGTCTTGAATTCCAACTCATTGTATGAGTTTATTATACTAAAATTTATTATCGTTGGATAAAAAAAAAATAAACACATACCAATATGTGCTAGTAATTCCATGAATAGTAATTTGTTTTTTTTTTATAAATATACAATTTTCTATATAATTTTTTTAATCTTTAATATACCAACCAGTGTCTTAATAACACACAACACATGTTAATATTTTTCTACAGAAAAATAATAATACAAATTTTTCTTTAATTTATTTTCTTATATAATTATAGAGATTAACTTATTTTATAGGTCTACTACTGTGAGACATGTGTTGTGTGTGAGAAATATTTGATCATAAAAATACATACAAGATCTTAATTGTAATAAGATTGTATATAAAATTTTTGGTAAGAAAATATATATCAACATAATTGTATTGGTGTTTATCATAAGCAAAGCAAATGCAACAATTTGAATTATTTTAAAAATTTAGGTAAATAATTAGAGTGATGTTTGTTTATAGTAAATATTTAGTTATTTTTAAAAAGGAAAAACTTTAGCATAATATTTTTTACCAAATAAAAAAAGAATATTATAAAATTTAATTAATGATAATTTTCAGGTATTTTATAAAATAAAAAATAATTCGCCCACCGTGGGGCTCGAACCCACGACCACAAGGTTAAGAGCCTTGCGCTCTACCAACTGAGCTAGACGGGCTTTTTGTTTATAAAAATCTATATAAATATTTAACTAGGATTTAAGTATTTTTTTGTTTGAATAAAGCACCTTTTTATTAATGAATGTGTGAGATGTTTCCAGAGTAGTCTTTACATTTATAAAACAATCTTAAGTGTCTCTTTTTATTAGTTATTTTATACATTTTTAAGTGTCTCTTAAGTGTCTATTTTTATTAGTTATTTTATACATTTTTCTAGTTCATCATTTCAATCCTCTAATATATTTTTTATTTGTCAACTTAGTCTATAAAATTGCTAAAAGATAATATATATAGGAGGATATATTTGTAATTCAGATACATTTAAAAACTATAGTTACAATGTCTCATACTTTCAAAACTAAAATTTGTGTTTAGAGATTCCTTTTTAATAAAAGATTAAAAAAGATTATTTTGATATGTGGTATATTAAGTTTGATTTAATAAATCTATTATTTGTCTAAGAAATTTGGACTAAAGTTTCATAGTATTCAAACATTATTATTTCTCTATTTGATAGCGTATAGGTGGAAAATAGAATATACGATCAATTGTGAGACCCAACAAAAACATTAAAAAATTCCGATAGAGTAAGATATTAATAGATGGTTTATGTCCTCGAAAAAAATTAGATTGTTTATGGGTGATTGTTCATCACTTTTTGTTTACATAATGTTAAATACACTACTAAAAACGTACTTCTGGATATAGTTTTCTATCCATTTTACACTTAGAAAGTTGACTTGGAATAAAAAGCCGAGAAAATGAAGATTAGCATTCAACTTGTTTATGGGATCCTTAAATCCTACATGAAATTTTTAGATCCATAAATTGAGTTTAAGAATCCAAGTATGACACCCAACTAAAGACACTTAATAATACTTTATCGGGTGTCTGGCTTAATTTTTTTTCCTTTCGGCAAATAGACTTTTTTTTTTTTACCTTTTCCATTAACAAAATAAAGGAATTCTTATTTCTTACTTCCTCTATTATCTCATTTTGCCTCTCCATTACAAACTGAACAAACAAACTATTAGCTTTGCATTAAAAAAATTACTTATCTTAATGGCCACAGACTTATTTTCAACAGACCTAAACGGTAACTCTAATGATCAACAACGTTAACCTTATGAAACTTGAAGGAGCAACTAGAAAAATTAATAATTAAAGAACCAATCTATTACAATAAAAAATTTAAAGGAGATGAAAGCAACATTGTTATTCTTTGTACATTTAAATATATATTGGGTTCTGTCTTTCAAAAGAAAAATGTTTGATTGAATTTATTTTATACCACATAATTTTGATTTGTTTAATGTCAATCAAAACCCACGGTCGACAGAGGTAAAAAGTTTCAATGAAGTGATGTATAAATTACAATACAAGCACATTCCATAATTTAACCATGCAGATTCCATGAATCTACATTTTTGTTGGTGAATTAATGTTTGATCAAATGCAGCTGCAAAGGTATACCATATAATAATTCCTACATTTGCCAAAAAATAAAAATAGAATTTCTACATTTCAGTCAACCTTTTCTACACAAACAACGTAAGACTACATGAATTTAGGCCATCATAATTTACATGGGACACGATCACTATTCAAACCAGTCTTCGTATCAAAAATGTGGTTCCATAACCTCTGCATCAAATTGATGGAACAACAAATCAAATTTAATGCATTAGAAAACAAGCATATGCTAGTAACATAACAGCACTGACCTGCTTTTATTGTAGGGCGTTGTTGACAATTTAGGTCCACGTTTCCGTTGATCCTTGTTTTGCTTGCATCTCTTTTAGTCATCATCTTCGAGGCACTCAGAGAGCCTTCAACTGAAGGGCAAGAAGAAAAAAAACAAGTAATTAAGACAAATAATCAGAACAAATATATTAGCTGAAAAAGACTCTTTCGCAGCAATGGGTTCGAATTTTAATCGATATTCGAAGGAATTGAATAATGCAAGTTATTTTGCTAAAATTCTACAATTTTGATGTAAATTTTATTCTAAACATCTTGGTTGCATTGACTAATCAAACATGTTACTACACCAATGTACCTTGCCATTCCCACACCACTTTTGATTCACCCTTCACCAACTTTGGATAGCGATCTATGCGGGAATCTTCTTGAACCAATTCTTCTACCTGCAATCCCAATCAATGTTTCACAAATATGGCCATTTATTTAGTAAATATTCAACTTAACTCTCACTGATACAGTCAAGAATGGAAGAATGATATTTTTAAGTGGAAGGTTAAACAAAAGGTGTAGCGGCATAGTGCGAGATAATGCAAGATGTCAGCAAAGATATAAATATTCTGCTCAAATTTAGTACCAAATCAGGCAAGGGCCATTTTTTCAGAAGAAGACCAACTGATGCACTGAGTTAACTAATGGGATAAACTGAATCTGTTTAATATATGTTTTACTATTTGATTAATTATTATTGCAACAGTAAAGGATAATCAAGCCGCAATACCCGAGATAACTTCAAAGTTACCTTTTTCCATAATAAAGGGTCCTTCCTCTCTCTTGGTAAAAGCAGGTGATCCCGTAACCTAGAAGCAACAACCCAGGGTTCACATTCACCATTTACACTCTTTGATGTCAATGCATTCTCTTCAAGAATTTCACAGACCTATAACATCAACAACAAAAGTTCAACACGGATTGAATCAGAATAAAGCAGCAATAGTCATCCAAATAAAAAAAGCAATGGCAGTTAACACTTAACAGGAGACAAAAGCCACACATATTTGCCTATATGTGTATTTGATAAAAACTACACTACAAGCTTACTTTTCCCTCTGTGCTATTGGCTCACTGCAATATTCGAAAAGTTAGTTTATACAAACTCTACTGACAAAAATTAGGGAATATGGACATTTTCCCAATCATCTCAATTCTCAACCTACAGAACTGTAAGTAATAACACATATCAAATGGTACTAAGTGGGGCATATGAACCATCTACTAATCACATACAACTTCCATCTGCCAGAAACCATACTGCTCTGTGAACTTTAACTTACATGAAAAATTCTATTACTTACTCCCTCCATCTCATTTCATTTGTCATTTAAGGTAATACACACATCTTGAGAAAATCATTAATTATACTTCTTTTTGGGGTAAAAAAGTAATATTTTATTTTGATTAAAATGCTCTTATTGTAGTAGGAGTTACTAGTATGTAGACCCAATTAATTGAGATACCAATAAATAAGGATATTATGGATGAAGAAAAGTATTCAATACTCTCTAGATATTTTCAAGTGAAAAATAATGGGATACAAACAAATTTTTCAAATAGGACATAAATGAAACAGAGGGAGTGAATGTTTTACATTATATATACACAATGTTATACATATATATTAAACAAACAGATAAATATCCCACTATACCTTGTTGTAAAGCTCCTCAACTCGTCTCGACATACGTAGCTTTCGACGGGCATTCGTAAACAAAATTGTGCATCCAACAAGCTGTTTAAACTCGGCAATGTTAATATGTTTACTCATGAGATCATACATACATACACGCTTATGTAATGTGCGCGTGTGTGTGCGTGCACATTAGAGTGTGCTTTAAGGAAATAAATACCATGGCACAAATGGGCAAAACAACTATAATATGTTGTGTGATCCACTGACGAAAGCGGCAGGCATATGATTTGTAATGCTCCACTAGCAAATCCGGACACTTGAATTCCTTCATCCTACAAGAGACATTAGTAACATCTTAAGCAGAAGTCTTGGTCTCGCAGGAAACATATGGCTAAAAGTAAAGTAACAGAGCCACGGTTGATTTAGACCTTAAAAAGCAAGAGGTGACATACCCATGAGAGTTTAACCTCATCTCTAATAATTTATCCATAGTGTCAAATGCCTTTTGTTTTGTATATTTATAAAGTGCATTGTCCTCTTTGACATTTCCCACTGGCTCGAAATAATTCCACAAATCATCATCATGAACCTGACATTGGAATACAAATGGGAATTTGAAACCATCAACAATAAAAGAACTCAAGCGACAACTAATAAAGCCAAATGTACGATAAATATAGGTAAATTGCACAATCCAAGGGTTAAAAGTGAAAAAACTAACCCAAATTGAGCCAGTTCCAGAGCACAAATATTGAGCATATTCTCCACAGAGGTGATGTTCCACTTTCTCCACCTGGTGTCAAAGCATACACAAACATGTTGCCAATGAGTTATAAAAATAAAATGCAAAGAAAAACATAGAAACTAATAATAAACAGTTTTATTTCCCAGAACCCGTAAACCACAACAAATCAAATTCTACAAACACACAATTTTTCGAGCTGATTCATTGATATCTCCATCTTCTACACACAAGTTGCCATGCTTTTGGTAACCACTAAGACATTCCAATTTTCCATCATTGCATTCTCCATTACTTGGACAAGGTTCACAATTATCTGTAAAAAAAAATCCACTTGAGTCATCAGAAACTACACAAGAAACAAATTTACAGAAAGGCATATATCAAGACTTCAATGTTTGGTTGATAATACAAGGCAGAGAACAAACTCACAAGAAAATTATTAGAAGTAATACTTAGCAGATAAACATCGCTTGGGGCTTTGCATTAAAAAGGCATCTGTTTCCTACCAAATTAAATAAACAAAAAAAATGATTCACATCATTTCAAAATATAACTACAAAAGAAATGGAACAGCATACACAGAATAAAACCAAATTACCATAGTATAGTTCAAACTTCAAAGGAAGAAGGAAAACTTGGGCCTGCGTTTTACTGGGTTGAACTTATGACAGGTTGGTATGTTGTTTTCAGCTTATTTACATAAGTTCTTCAAGATAACTTATGAAAATAACTTAATACTTATGTTAAAATAGTTGGAGTTTAATTTACATTTTGTTGTTGAATAGTTTATTCAAACTAGTTTATCCTATAAGAGCATAATTTAACTATTTATACAAACTGGATCAAATTACACGTATATGATAAGCATTTGTGCTACAAGAGCTTAAATTAACTGTCTATACAACAAACTGGATCGAATTTGTTCATCTTTCCTTGCACTGCATTGCAATGACTTCCTCTTTACGCTTTCTCCGTTTAAAGAGGGATAAAAACACATAGTATTTTCTAACAACAGCACATGAAATCAAATAATAAAAAAGACAAAATTGTGGGGCTGTATAAGAGAGCATCGAAATTGAAATACAAGTGAAATTTGGAGGGAGAGAGACTAACCGGGAAAGAAATCATAAGAATTGAGGTTGGAATCGCAAAAGGGTTTTGTAGGTGGATGAAGGAGAGAAGTGAAAAGGAGATTGCAGGTCCAAGCAACTAGCGATGCGACGGTAATAACAACGATGAGTCTGGGAAATTCGTGCTTGGAAGGAAACAAATTAGGAGGGGGTTCTTTTTCAATTATTGATATTGATGATGATGATGATTTCATTTTTACCGAAGAACTACCTCTTCCTGAACTTTTCGCCTTGGAACCGCGCACTGAATAATTTGGCTGATTCATTCATACCCTTCCTTCCTACTTCGTTTATTTCAAATTTCTCCGATTACAATATGTCTATCTTCGTTGCATCTAAATAATTTTTTGTAGTTTCTGGCTTAAGGTTTTTTTAAGCAAGGTTGAAGCTTGAAGCTTGAAGGTTTTTGGATATTTTTTTTAAAAGCAAAACCCCTATAAATATATGTTTTTATTATTGCATAATATTTGTTTATTCAATTTAGTTTAAAGTTTGTGCTCTTGTGAAATCTACAACTAGGGATAGGAATAGGCCACCCGGGTTTATGACCCGACTACCTATGGGTCTATTTAATAAAAATGTTAGATTTAGACTATTTTTAAAGTATATTTATTTTTATAAAAAAATGTACGATAAGTTGGTTTATATATATTTTATTATTTATTAATATTATTTTTTATTGTTATATTAATAATATTATTTCATATTTTAGAGTATATCAATTAGACAATCACTCAATAGTCATTCCATATTCGGTAGTAGATAGCGATTCCATATTTGCTAGTTGTTTCATATTCGGTGGTCATTCAATCATTCAGTCGTCTCATATTTGTTTGAGAGGTAATAATGAGTGCGTTTGTTTCAGAAAAAAATATATTATTTAAAATAAATAAAAAAGATTATTTTTTAGGGTTCAAATAGTGTTTGTTTCATGTTTTTTTTAAATTATTTTGTTAGAAAAATCATTTTTTGTTTAATATATATAGATATGTATATTAGTATTGGTATGTAGAAAGCATTATGTGGTATGAGTATAACATCGTGTAAATTGGTATAGATAGAGCATGTAGGTTGATATGTGTATAGAGACTAATTATAGATTCATTTTGTTTTTTTTTTCTTTTCTTGGAAGGTTGTTGTTAGTTATTATTTTATTAAATTTGATTATAATTTTATTAGTTTTTATTTTATATAAATGCATAGTTTAACATATTTAAAAAAATATAAAATATAACATTTAAATGTTTTAATATGAATAAAGCTTTTAAATAGACTTCCAGGTCAGACTAGACTTTTAAAAATGCTAGGCCAGATTGAAAAAGAATGTCTATGCGGCCATACTTAGGCTTAAAAGATTCATCGCATGTCAGATTCAAGTCTTCCAAAGTCTAGTCAGATCTGAACTATTTCCATCACTATCTATAACCTAGTTAATTGATAGGAATTCTCATTTATTTATTTTTTCTCCAATACCACACAAACCTCGATTACTGATCATAGCCTCTCAATAGCTCTTTTAAAGTCTATTAAACTTCCACCAAGTTTTCATCACTCTTTTTGGTGCACCACTCTTATAAGTTAATTAAGATTAAGATTTTTGTAATAAATTGTAGTTGATCATGACTTGTAGATAAGACTTCCAATAAGATTAATACTAGTACAAAAGTATTTTAGAGTCTTCAACTGCAAAATATGGCGTTGTGTCAAATGTAAACGTCGTCTCAAAATAACAAACCAAAATGTATATATGTGTGTGTTTGTTTGTGTAATTGTAGAAAATATAAATAAATTATGCACTTCATTTAGCACTTATCGTTACATAGTAGCAAAACACAGTTCAATCAAATGCACAAATCTTATTTGTTAGTTTATATGTCAATTTATATGATCTCATAATATCATCACTCATAAGACAAAAAGTCCCACCATTGTACAAATACTCAATAGAGTTTCATGTTAAATACTCATCCTTGGATATTTTTCGGAATCATATTGTCTTTTCAAAAAATTATCGTCACATATTCGCAACTAAGTTCAGACTATCAAATCATGCATAAATATTATTACATTCGTTAATCACAAAAGGAATCACTCACACCAAAATATTTAAAAATTATTCAACATGTTCATAAACCAACACGAATTAGAAGGAGAGACATAATCTTTGGTAATTACTTGTTACCAATCAAAATACTAAAATTATTAAATCTCAAATATCACCCAAAAATATATAATTCATAAAATACATAGAAACTTTTTAAGTAGATAGTACTATAAAAAAATTATTATTATTTAATTTGAGACATGCAGTTAACGGCTTTTAAAAAACTTTGTATCAATTCGATCAGGAGTGTTTCGTTTCGAACTTTGCCAAATCAAAATAGTAAAATATGATATAATCAAACTGCGATTGAAAGGCCTAATATTAACATTTAGTAAGGAATGAAACATGGACTACGTTTGAAAACGATCAAAGGAGCCGTGATTCAATTAATTCATTTTTATTACACCATCCGATAGTTAAAACTATATTAAACTACAGATTGAAACGAACTTGAACACTAAAAGCTTTTTTGTGTTATTGAGTGCCTCAGGTAAATGATTTAGAAATCGAAAATTGAACCATGCCCATTTAGAGGTTAAATTCCTTTTTATATTTAGAGGTTAAATTCCTTTATCTCTCTTATTTTTAGACCTGGTAACCGCTTCCTACATTAGAAGAATTTATCTCAATGCCCATTTTCAAATTGTATTTCCTATTTTGAGGGAAAACTCTTTTAATAATTAAAAAAAGTATCACCATCATTTGTTCAGGACATACTCGAATAACAAAATTTTTATTTAATCAATTTTTTTTAAAAAAATTACTTAATAAAATGATTTCAGAATTTTAATATTTTTAAAATTACAATATATAAATATTTTATAAATTTAATATCATCTCAATAATATTGAATCAATTAAAAAAATATATTATATAACATCAATTATATTAATTTAATAATATTTAATTAAATTTTTAAAAATTACTTTTCACATGTGTTAGACCCACTTTGCATTTTTCACAACTGAATCCCTTAAAAGAAAAAATTATATTCTAACAAAACAAATTTTTAACTATTTACCTATCCTACACCAAAATTTAAAACAAACAAGATGCTAATTAACTACAAAAGCAATAATCATTGCTAGCAGATCCAATCATCTAAAGAATGGGTACTTTCACCCATAAGTAAAATAAAATATTTTAATATAAAAATAATATAAAGTATTTTAACAAAAGAATAAAACAATATATATATACAAGGAAATAATGTAATAAAATAAAAGTAGCATAAAGTATCCTGGTCTTCCATATATTAATTTTCTCCTTTTATTGACCTCAATACTTTAATCACTTACAAATACCAAACGAATAAAAAAAAATGAAAATGAAAGACAACAAATATTTGCCAATAGATTTAAAAGTATATTTTTCCGCTCCGTCAAAAAAAAATTATATAATTTTCCCTCAGTTGACTTAATCGAATAAGCATAGATTAAATCTATTCAAGATTTAACCGCTACGCTGCTCTGCATCTGATTCACTCCTTAGTGCCAGATACGCACCTATGCTGTCGACGTGTGTTTGATATTTTAATATAATAATAATCATAAATAAATAAGTAAACCCTGAGAGAGAAAGCGTTTCAATTCACTCGCAACCAAAATTCGTGTTCTGTTTTGAGGTACCAATTTTCAAATATTCGTGTTATTAGGGATATCACTATACTTTTCTAATTCTAATTCCGCATCGCTATCAATTTCTTTTCCTTCTAGTTAGTTATTTGCTTCGATGAGCTTTTACTTCTTCTAGGTTATCAATCTTTCATACGACTTGTCGTTTTATCCAATTGTTAGGTGCTTCGTCGATTCAATTTCGTAACTTACTTTTATTACAAATGATAATTACATTTTCTTTTCTTATTCTATTTGTAAATTTGGGAATGGGGATTTTTTGCATTGATCCCGGATATGAACATATGAATATCATTCAATTATTAATTGGTGGTTTATATCTTGTCATATTGCTTTTAGATTCTGTTGAGATTAGCTTATTTGAGTTTATTTATCGGTACAAACACTTGAAAGGCTGATTTAGAGACAGTAATGGATACGACTTACGAAATGTCCATAAGCTTTTTTCAGCTTATTTTCATAAGCTCTTAATGATCCAAACAAGTGTTGGTTCATGATACAATATGGCTTTTGTTATATTTTTTTTTATATCATTGGTTTATTGTTTGACTTGCTTGTTCGTGATCTTAAGCTACTAGATTTGCTTTCTCGGGGCATAGACAGCCTTTGGGTACTATATATGAGAAATTTATGATTTGAATGTGATAAGATTAAGATAATGGCAGACTTTGAATATGGACTACAACTGTTGTTTTGACTTCATCTCATTATCATCTATATCATATATATCAGTGTTGCTTATTCATTTACTAGTATTTTCTTCAGAACTAATACCCTCATAGCATTATGCTGACGAGATATTTGCTTTCAGTTATACTGCTCTCTGTAATATGAGGTGACTTGAAAATGGATGAGTTACCGGGATATGTGCGTACCTGTTTGAATACAGGGAAGCTTGTCTTTTTGGCAATTTTGGTCTCAGGAGGAATTGTCTTGCAAGTTTTGGTCGGTATTGTTTTTGTTCCTGATTTTTACTTTAAGGAAAAAAAGATGACAACTTCTTGGTAAAAATGTCACTGGTTACTCACATCTGTGTTATGTTGCCAGGCATGTGCTTTGTATAATAATTGGTGGCCGATGCTTAGTGGTGAGATAAAACATCATTGAAATATGATTCCAGTATACTGCATATTTATATTTTTTTCATTGATAGGATTGTTAGGAGGAGAACATCATCTTTGTTGTTTTTCATTCGGTGTTTTGTTCTCTTGCAGCGATTACATATGTGCTTCTTCCAATGCCTTTGCTGTTCTTTGCTGGGTCTGATGGTTCTTCTATGTTTTCTGAATCTGATAATAGGTAAGACATTATTTTTGCCTAAATAAAGTAGGAAGATCATTCAACTTGTTAAATATATGTTTGATCTTCATTAAAGTAAGATCTGAATGCTTGAGAAAGGAAAATAATATTAAATCCTATCTTGATAAGACTGATTAATCATTTCCCTTTTTATTTTGTGATATGCTGAATGGTGGAGCAGCTGGGTGAATTTCGGCAAGTTCTTGACAGGAGCCTCAACTCTCGGAGGCATTGCCATTCCAAGTATATTAAAGCATGCTGGGGTGATCGGTTGGGCAGCCTTTGCAATGGAAATCTCTTCTTTCTTTGTGTTTATATTAGCCATATTGTGTTTCCTGTGGATGAGTGATGAAGATTATTACAGCATGCTATGAAACAGGAGTTCAACAGGGCTTGCTTCATTGGTGTAAAAATGTATTTGTTCCTTCTGTGTGCTATTGATTTCAATTGCTTTTGTAATATTCACCACAACATGCTTTCCCCAGTTCAAATATTGATAAACTTGTACTATAATTATTTGCTTTTGTGTTTAAACAAGTATTGATGGCCTCTCCTTTTTCACATGTTCCTCACTCTAATCATTTCTATAGACCTGCAAATATTGATAGTCTCTCTTCCATTACCCACAAACTTGAGGGAATAAGTGCCTTTTATTATTATATCTTAGTAGTAAGGGTATTTTAGACTTTTCTATTCTCTTGTATATATACTTATTAACTCTATCACACTATGTTTTTTTTTTTCATTTGGTTTATGAAATCCTAATGAGTTCTTTGTCTTCCTCATTTCTTCATCTTCATCTCTTCTATGTTTATCATTGTTAATACCTTTATCATAGATAGTCGTTATAAGAGTAATAATCAAAATTTTATTTTATAAATGCTTTTTCTCATGCTTAATTTTATTTTTTAATGAATAAACATTTTAGTATTGTTTTTTTTATTTACAAGAACTTTTTAGTATTGCTGCTCTCTTAATTTCTTGACAGTAATGTATACTTCACAATTTTTTTGTTAACGAAGCTGATGTTTTAGGTTTAAAAGAAGAAAAATGCTAAAGTGAACCAATTTAGCCACTATTGCATTAACATAATCTTTTTCAAGAAGCTTTAACATCAAATTGTTGTTAATGCAAAAGGATGAGGAAATAAAGTAACCAAGTTTGTTGGTAAATAAAGTAATGAAGGGTATAAAATATGCTGTGTCAGCAATAAGCTTTGTTGGTTAACTAAGCTTTGTAGTCGGAAATGATGACAGATGCAATTGCAGTTCGTAATAATGTTTGTATTTTTACTTTGATTTATCTTTCATTTTCATTGAAAGCCCACATAAAACAACTGAAACTAGTGAGCAATGCAAAATGCATGTGTATAAACGCTTCCGTGCGAAGTTGTTCCACTATCATATTTGATGGAAAACAAGTAAGATAAAAACATGATAAATAGCTAAATTACAATTATCTGTGATGTTCTGATGATCCAACGGCAGGTCTTGCGACATTCAACATTTTCCATATATCATTAACATAAAAGTTTTCAAAATAACTTTCCTAAGATAACCATATGGGCTTGAACTGCTCACAATTCCAAGTTTCTAGTCTATTTCGAATAAAATCTTATATCATTCTTATAGGATATATTTGGATTAATGAATGGAATAAACTAGTTAATTTTTACAAATTTATGCTATATCATTTCACTGTATTGCATTGCATCTTATACAACTGATCCAAACATAACCTTAAGGAAAAAATATTAGGTGTAAAATGTAATCTAAAGCACGACACAGGTTGCCAACAACATGGTACTTTCCAACGTGCGGAAGCCAACATCCTATCCTAGAAAGAGAATAACTGACAACATATGGAAAACATATAGAGCAGTTTTGTCAATTCTTCCGGAGAAACATGTTCTGCAAAACACTCTACAGATTAGTAATTCTACTAGATTATAACCACCGATCAATTAATAAACAACTCTAATTATTGGAACATCACAGACATCTACAAACTAACCGAATCAATACTTGGAATAAAGGAGCAAAAATGCAACAGAACAAAAAAAAACAAAAAAAACAGAATTCATATATAATAAAAATTACATCAATTTGGGTTCCAAGCATATAGAGAACTAGAAAAAACAAACGAGAATACTACATAACACAATCATCAGAAGACAACGCGAAACTGTGGCGCGTTGGACTCAACTGCAGGGAGAATTTCCCAACGGCAAGGTTCAAGATCTTCTGAGACTGGACAATAGCCGGCGAGTGTAACCTTATCAATGGAAGTGGCGACAGAACCAAACTCGAAAACGGAGACAGTGGTGTTGGAAGGTCGTTGAACCTCCACAGCGCCGTTCATCCCTGGTGCATCGGTGGCTTTGACCGTACCGCCGCCGTTCTTGGTATTCTCAATAGATGACTTGGGTTCAGGTTGGGAATTCTTACCCTTCCACCACCAAAGTAAACCCATTGTTGTAGGATTCAATGTCTTCTATGTCGGTGATAATAACTATCTAGGGATTTTATTACCAAAATCCTTGGTTGTATCGTCAAATGACTTCTTTGCCCTTACAGTAATTCTTCTTCTACTTTTTATTTTTTACTTACATATATATACATTGGATTAACAAAAAAAATATTAATTTGATTTAATAATTAATTTATATTTTTAAAAAATTCATATAAATTCTTTTAAATAAAATATATTTATTAAAATTATTTAATTTTTATCTCATTTTTATTAAATTGATGCATTTAACTTTATAATAGATCTAATATTAAATCTTAAAATGATAGTGTTGTTAAGAAATGTTACAATAAAAATAATTAATATTTATTCTTTATAAAAAATAAAAGATAAAAATAAATTAATTCAATATATATAGAGTTAAGCCTTTGTTTTTTAAAGTGATTATCGTCTTCTAGTTAAAAAAAAATGAAATTTTAACGATAACTAAAATAATTAATAGTTTACTCAGACATTTCTTCAAACAAAAGTGAATGTATGTGCGGTGGATTTTTCGTTAATATATCTATTTTTATTTCGATATTGTTATTTTCTCTTATGTTTTTGTTATTGTGAATATGTAGTGTTCCAACATTCAAATGAATCTAGATGCAACTTTTTAACTGCTATTCAAACTTTGTGTCTTAGAACCAAAGATTTTAAGATCTGTTAAACTAGAACTGCCACGATCTGGAAATGATAACTCAAACATAACTATTTTTTGTCTCATTTAATATCTGAATAATTCTCCAATTTCCCTATTCAATTTTAACTTAAGTTTGAAATAAAAAAGGAGAGGATACTATTCGAATCCCTATTTCAACCACATAGACACAATAAAAGACATATGTTTTGGTTTTTTTTTGTTGGTCTTGGTGTTGTGACTTTTTAAGAGAAAATGTTCGAAAAGATAATAGTGCAAACATTACGGAGTTAAAGGACATACAAAAAGAACTTCAATAATTAAAGTAATATAATTTACTAAAATTTAATTATCTAAATTTTGGGTAAAAAACGTTAATTTTTTTTAGTAAAGCACTAACAAACGTATTTAATCTGAGATTTCACATGCTAACAATTTATACGTTTGCTATTTAAGTTAATTATTTCAAATTAAAAAAAAATACAATTTCTTACAATCAATTTGGATGTGAATTTTCTGTTTTCACAGCAACACAACACATAACACTGCAACTTGCTCTCTCAGTCAAAATTTAAACATTAGAGACATTTGTTAGGATCAGAAATCAGCCATGAACAAAGAACAAGAGTCTCTGCTTCTGAATTCATCTTCTCGCTTCTTGATCCCTCAAGGTTAGCATTCGCAATTCCATTTCATACTTGAAATAACAGTACGACGCCGTTTTGTAATTTTCTCATTCTCTTGTTTGCAGGAGTGAAGATATCGTACGGTACGGCCGGGTTTAGAGAAGATGCATCGATTCTGTCTTCGACGGTGTACAGAGTTGGAATCCTGGCAGCTCTCCGATCGCTCCAAACGCAGTCGGTGATCGGCGTCATGATCACTGCCTCACATAATAAAGTCTCCGATAACGGCGTCAAAATCGCCGATCCAAATGGCGGTATGCTTTCTCAACATTGGGAGCCTTTCGCTGATGCAATCGCTAATGCTCCTTCTCCTCAACAACTCCTCCAGGTTAGGGATTCTTCACTCAAATATTTTTCCCTATGAAATCGTTCGGACAATAGTTGTTGTGTGATGTGTTGATTTAGGTTCTGTTAGGATAAACAAGTTAATTAAGTGTTTATAACATAAATATATTTAAGTATTTATGTATATTTTATTTCCATTTACAAAATAAAATAAAGTCAAACTGTATTGGAATAAGTTATAAGCTGTTTTTATTAGTTATAGCTTATAGAAACAAGCTAAAAAAGACATGTCATGACTCATAAGTTTTTCAGTGACTTCATTTATCTGTCATAATTTAATTTTAAAAAAGAGGGTTATGATAAATACTACTGTAAATCGTGGATTTAAGTAATTGTGTCAATGTTGTCTGCTCTTGGGTGTCGTAGTAATCTTTTCTAGATAGTACACAAAAATTTCATTCAGTAAGGAACAGCTTTATGCAGCTTGATTCTAAGGAATCTATTTAAATAGATGCACCCTATTTAAAACTTATTTTGATTTAGTAGTTGTGTGTTGTATGTTGCAAGCTGTGGGCGAAGTTTGTACCACGCACAAGCTCGGTTAGTACCACAGTTCATAAGTAAGTATTTGATAAACTGAGAAATAAAGAGAATGGTTAAATTTGTAATATATGGCACTGGAGATTGCTCTGATTGTCTAGAGTTGTCGCTGTGCAAATTTATATATACAATAACCTCCCCTTTTCTTGTTAGACATGGATTATGGTTTATGGATGTCCAGTTATCCAAATAAAGGAAGGGAAGAGGGACTATATCCTTTAAATAAATGACTATACAGTAAACACACGACAAAAAAACACTTCCATTATTTTTAAAATATCCCTATATATGTATATATTTTTTTTCAACCAACTCTTTTATTCTGATAGAACAAGTTCTTATAGAGGACACTTTTGAAAATGCACACATTTTTTTTAGACCGAATTTCTTAATAAGTATGAGGTTAGGTACTTTTCTTATACTTGAGAGTTGAGATCGAAGGGAGTAACTTACGATGAATGTGGTTCTATATGACTTGCAGTTGATAAATGAGTTTGTTGAAAAAGAAAAGATTCCATTTGATGGGATCAGGCCAGCTGAAATACTTTTGGGGAGAGACACGAGGCCGAGTGGAGATGCTTTGCTTGAAGCTGCTAGACAAGTATAGGCGCCATAAACAATATTTAACTTCTATTATCTTCTATTTTGCCAAATTTAAATCACATATTATTGAATATAAATGAAGGGAGTCACTTCAATTGCTGGGGCTGTTGCATCTGACATGGGAATTTTGACAACTCCACAACTACATTGGATGGTTCGTGCAAGAAATAAGGGCATAAAAGCCTCCGAGCAGGATTACTTTGATCAACTTTCTAGCTCATTCAGGTTAGTACAATCCTTTATTGATACTGTTATGATGCATAGAGATGATTCCGTTTTGTTATTGATGGTAAAATCATCACTGAACACATCCTTTAGGAATCATTATGTGAATGGATCAGGTGCTTAATGGATTTGATCCCGACTGAAAGAAGCAAGTTTGACGGGATCAATGGCAAATTGGTTGTGGATGGAGCTAACGGTGTTGGTGGAGCAAAACTTAAAATTTTGCATAAATTGTTGAATGATTTGGATATTGAGGTTCGGAATAGCAGTGAAGATGAAGGTGTACTGAATGATGGAGTAGGTGCTGATTTTGTGCAGAAAGAGAAGGTTGTTCCGCGCGGATTTGGTTCTAAAGATGCTGGGATAAGGTTAGCCTGTTCATCATCCAATGCTAAAAGTGAATATTTACATCCCAGATATTTTCCACTATGACAGTTGAGATTATCATTTTTAATAGAGATTATGTTATGAATGATTTAATCAACCCACACTTGGTAATTAATCCACCTACCTTTGATTTAATAGATGCATCTTTCTTAGCACTGCTTTATTGGTGCTACTTATTGTGTTCCTACTAATGGAGCTAGTTAGTTCTAGTTTGCAGGTGTGCTAGTTTGGATGGAGATGCTGATCGACTTGTTTATTTTTATGTACCACCTGAAACCAATGCTCAAATTGATCTAGTTGATGGGGACAAAATACTATCCTTGTTTGCTTTATTTATTAGGGAGCAACTAAGCTTTCTTAATGAGAAAGAAGCCATAAAAAATTACCACAAAGCCCGTCTTGGTATTGTACAGACGGCATATGCAAATGGGGCTTCTACTAATTACCTTAAACATTTAGGACTCGAAGTCAATTTTACTCCAACTGGAGTGAAATATTTACATGAAAAAGCTGCTGAATTTGATATCGGTATATATTTTGAGGCAAATGGTCATGGAACTATCCTATTTTCGGAATCTTTTATAGAGTGGTTAGAGGTCAGAAGTAACGAGCTTTCTTCAGGCTCCAAAGGTTAATTCAGTGGTTTCTCACTAATCTCGCTTCAATTTTAAGATTCAACTGCAGAGCAAAATAGAAATCTTTTGGTTGTTTGCTTCAGGTTCAGAAGCAGAAAAGGCTGCTTTGAGGTTATTAGCAGTCAGTAAGTTGATCAACCAAGCAGTAGGAGATGCTTTGAGTGGAGTGCTCTTGGTGGAAGTCATATTGCGGCACATGGGATGGTCAATACATAAATGGAATGAACTTTATCACGATTTACCCAGCAGGCAGCTTAAGGTCAGTTATAATTATCATGTATCTTTTCCAAAAGTATAACTTTTGTAAAGCTATCAGAAGTTTTGACTGGATTATAAATATATATGTGGACTTTATTTTCCTCTTTAAGAATTAAGATAAAGATAATAATATCTTTGTATGGTGAAGTTCCTGACTGTAGTTTCAATTTCACGGTCCTGCAATGCATTAGTGAAATGTTAATCAGAATTACTTTTATTCAATGAGCTGGCATAATGGCCACATATGGGGGAAATAGGGATTGGGAATGCGGTATACCGGGTTCAAACCCAAGAGCCGGCGAAAAAATGTCTCTAACCAACTGAGCTACACCGCTGGGGCAATGTTAATCATGTTATGTTATGTTAATCAGATGTTTGTTTATACATGGGTAGCAAACAAGTCGTTGTTTATACACCGCCGGTTATGTTTTTAAACCCAATGTCACATTTTCCCCAGGGCTCCAAAGTTATTATTCAATTTAAATATTTTAATATTCCCTACTAATATTATTGTCTGTTGTACACGAGGTATCAACTCAGTAATAAGAGTTTGACATTATAATCTCAAGGGAGAGAGTTCAAATCTCCTTGGAGACAGTTGTAAAATGACCATTGATGTCACTTTAATTAATAATAACTCTCCCATTCCAAAATTTTTTAAACAAAACTTACTAATGTTATTGTAGGTAATTTGACAGGTAGTCAAGGGCTTAAGCTTGTGTGTGCCTACGTTTGTAATATATGTGACAATCACTTCATTGTCAATTTAACATTTTTTTTAAGTACTTACCTTTTTCATTTCTGAAACGAACGCTTCTTCTGGTTTTTGTAACTGTTAGGTTAAAGTTGCTGACAGAACGACAGTAGTTACAGCAAATGCAGAAACTGTGGTTGTGAGACCCCCTGGTTTGCAGGAAGTCATCAATGCAGAAACTGGTATCTTCTTTGCTCTTTCTATTTTATTTTATTTTTTGTTGCTATGATCTAATATGGTACCACTCATTTTGACATTGAGGCCAGTGTTATTTCTACCCACCAAATTGAAGGCAGGAAACTAGTGGCATTTTTCCACACCAATTTTGCTAGATCTGTTTGAGGCTTGTTTATATATATGTAGCATTGTTTTACTTAAAAAATCACACTATTGTTAGTTTCATTATTGATTAGTTGCTTTTCTCTGTGAAACTGTCAAATGATTGTTGCTTCCTTTTGCCTCATTGCTAATTGGATTATATTAATGATGTTCTGAAATCCAATTGGCTTGCCAAAATTGCACGAGCGTGAGAATACTAGTCAGTTTCATCCATCTTCTAAAGCCTTTTAGTTAGAAGATTAAACTAGTTTTAGAATTTCAGTTGTACTAATATTGCAGCTTGGTCTCTTGTCTCTTTTGGTTTACAGCCAAGTACACTCAAGGTCGATGCTTTGTTCGACCATCAGGCACTGAGGATGTTGTTCGTGTATATGCCGAAGCATCCACGCAGGAAGCTGCAGATACCCTAGCCAACTCTGTCGCTAAACTTGTGGATCAATTCTTAGGGTGTAACAGCTCTTGATATCTGTGTGATATTATTCAGGATTCATCAGAACAGAATGAACTTGGTTTTGAAAGTTTTCTAACCATCTAGATTTTCCAATAAATTTTTCCTGCATTATACTTTGAAGATGGTTGGTTTTTGATTTATCTACATGTTCACTAACTACTTTTTTATCTGCCTTTTTAATCCACTCGTTCAAAATGTACTGCCGTGTATTTACATCGCAAGACTATAACGATAAGATTGTCTTTGTTGAATGTCTTTTTTTCTAGAACTGATATAGTTAGAACAATACTAAATAAATGCACTTGCTAGTCTCAAGAAGAACTGATCCATAATCACAAAATTGCAATTACTTTAATCTTTTGTATTAATTTGTATATATAGCATGATTATTTTACAGAGTGCCCGCAAAAGAAGCATTTATGAAAAGAAAAAAAGGTCACAATCAAGTTAGTTCTTAAAAGATATAATATTTATTATAATTAGTTTTTAAATATTTGTAGTTTTTAAATGGTAAATGTTAAATTTGGAGTTTCTGAATGTATATTTTTACTAATCACATTTATTCACGCTTGAGCATTTTGAAGATTATTTGATTTGATCAGTGCAGTATATATTTTAAATTTTATTTGACAGATAAAAATATACATTCTTGTGATTTTTATATCATATCTTAGGGTTTTACTCCTTAGACGAGGTTGAATATTTTTCTTTTTATAGGATGCCATTTCATTGTCTATTCTAAAATCTAAAGAGTGAATTACCATGGTAGTACTAGAAGGTTAAGGATTGAATTATCTGATTCTTTAAATCAATAAAATTTATTACAGCAAATCAATCATATTTTAAAAAATAAAAAATTCTTGATCATTTTATTTCCTTTGAGATAATTGTAGAGACTAATTTATTTTTATGAAGATTTTTTAGTCTAAATTCTAAATTATATCATTTGCTTGAAATAAATGAACAACACCTATTATATGAGAGTCAAAAATCAATCATTCAAATGAATCTTGGTACATCGAATGATTAGTTTTTAACTTTTAATTGGAGAAAATTGCTAGATATTACAAAATATCATTTTTATTCTTCCCCTATTTACTATATTACCACATTATCCATATATGGTAGGTGGTTTTCTCTTTCCTGTTAAATTGATGGTCGTACTATTTAGCAATACTCTAGTTAGAGATATCTTGGACTATAAAAAAATTTAAAGTAGCGTTATTTGGACATTAGATTTTGAAAACTGGAGAGAGATAATTTACTAAAGAAGTAAAAACCATATACATTATACATATACCGTGTCCATCAATTGTGATATCCAATATCTTTTCTAAAAACTAATAGTTAATCAAGAAAGTATTTTCAACTTCAACATTTTAAAAAGAATATTTTAAATTAATTACGAGAACTAAATTGACTTCTAATTAACTAAGTGATTGATCATAAGATTGTCAGTTTCAGTAAACAAAGAATTGTTAAAAAAAAAAATTGTCAAACTTTATTTGGAGTTTCAAATTATTTGAGCCCATTTCTCTGGAAAGCGAAGTGTCCAAAAAAAGTTGACCACTAATTTCTAGACTATATGAAGAAAAGAAAAATGAAATAAATAAAATTTAAAATGAGAAACTGGCTGTTGTTTTAGTTTGAGTGAATGGTTCTTCACCACTCTCCAATCCTTTTCCCGCCGTTGATGCGCGGTTCCAGTTTCAGTCTACGACGCTTCTCTCTTTCCAACCATTCTCATTCCTTCAAACCTCTCTTTCCTTTTCCTCCTAAACACGAATTCGACGAATCTCAGCTCTTCCACTACCTAACTAAAGGGTTGCATCACGAAGCACGAAAAATTCTTCAAACTTTTCCATGCAAAAATCCCCACACCCGTGTGGTTCACTGGACCTCCTTGCTCACCAACTACGCCCGACATGGTTACCTACAACAAGCTCGGAACTTGTTCGACGCAATGCCTCACAGAAACATTGTCACTCACAATGCAATGTTGTCTGCATACCTGTACAATGGTATGATTCGCCATGCTCAATGGTTTTTCAATGATATGCCTGAGAGGAATGTTGTTTCTTGGACAGCAATGCTTAGTGGGTATGCTGATTCGGGTAAGATCGAAGATGCGAGGAAGGTGTTTGATGAAATGCCTGACAAGAATGTTGTTTCGTGGAACTCGATGGTGGTGGGGTTGATTAGGAATGGTAATTTGGATGAAGCGAGGATGGTTTTTGAACGTACCCCTTTTAAAAATGTGGTGTCTTGGAATGCGATGATTGAGGGTTATGTTGAAAGTGGTAGAATGGATGAAGCAAGAGCTTTGTTTGATCAAATGGGGTGTAGGAATGTGGTTACTTGGACTAGTATGATATCTGGGTATTGTCGTGTCGGTGATGTGGATGAGGCTTGGTGTTTGTTCCGGATTATGCCGGAGAAAAATGTTGTTTCTTGGACTGCGATGATTGGTGGGTTTGCGTGGAATGGATTCTATCAAGAGGCAGTGTTGCTTTTTCTTCAGATGATGACACTTTCTGAAGCAAAACCCAATGGAGAGACCTTTGTTTCTCTTGCCTACGCTTGTGCTGGTTTGGGGTTTCCTTGTCTTGGCAAGCAATTGCATGCTCAGATGATTGTTAATAGCTGGAAGTTTGATGATTATGATGGTAGGTTAGGGAGAAGTCTTGTTAGGATGTACTCTGTGTGTGGTCTTGTGGACTCTGCGCGCAGTTTGTTCGACGGTGATCTGAAAAACTGTGATGATCAGTCTTTCAATTCTATGATAAATGGATATGTTCAGGCTGGTCAGTTAGAAAAGGCTCGAGAGTTGTTTGACACGGTCCCTATTCGAAACAAAATTGCATGGACTTGCATGATTTCCGGATATCTTAGTGATGGACAAGTATTAAAGGCATGCAGTCTCTTTGATGACATGCCTGATAGTGATAAGGATTCCATTGCATGGACTTCAATGATTTATGGGCATGTCCAAAATGAGCTAATTGCTGAAGCCATCAACTTATTTGCTGAAATGATGGCTCAAGGTGTTCCTCCTATAAATTCTACTTATGCTGTTCTTTTTGGAGCTGTGGGATCTGTTGCATATCTTGATCTGGGGCTGCAACTACATAGTATGCAGTTAAAGACTATAGATGAATATGAACATGATTTGCATCTTGACAACTCTCTGATTTCAATGTATGCAAAATGTGGGGAGATAGATGATGCATATAGGATATTTTCAAACATGACTTGTCGAGACAAAATATCATGGAACTCCATGATCATGGGCCTTTCAGATCATGGGAGGGCCAGTGAAGCTTTGAAGATGTATGAAAACATGCTCGAACTTGGGGTTTACCCAGATGCTGTTACTTTCCTTGGTGTCCTAACAGCGTGTGCTCATGCGGGTCTTGTTGATAAAGGGTGGGAGTTATTAAGTGTTATGGTCAATGATTATGACCTTCAACCTGGCTTGGAGCATTATATTAGCATCATCAATCTTCTGGGCCGAGCTGGAAGAGTGAAGGACGCAGAGGAGTTTGTGTTGAGGCTACCTGTTGAACCAAATCATGCGATTTGGGGGGCGTTGATTGGAGTGTGTGGTTTGAGTAAAACAGATGCAGATGTTGCTAGACGAGCAGCCAAACGATTGCTTGAGTTGGATCCTCTGAATGCACCAGGTCATGTGACCCTTTGCAACATATATGCTGCGAATAATAGACACATTGAGGAGACAAGTTTAAGAAGAGAAATGAGGATGAAAGGTGTGAGGAAGGCACCTGGATGTAGTTGGATATTAGAGAAGGGTAGCGTTCATGTTTTCTCATCTGGTGATAGATTAGATCCACAAGGAGAAGATATGTTGCTATTAATTTAAGGAAGAAAACAATATTTTTAGCCTAACATATGTACATAAAGAGGCTGTTTTTGGCACAAAAACATGTCACTTTTAGGTGATAACTGACAAGGTAAACATCCTTGTTATTTCACCATTATGAAGAGTAGTTCCTTGGTGTAAAAATTAGACGGCTCTCGAATTCTCACTGGCCTGTTAACAAACTAAAATCAAGTAAAGCCTTCAAGACTGATTATTTATTTCTGCTAAGATTGTTAAAATTCTAAATTAGAATTAAACGCCAACAAATCCTCTGTCAAATTCACCACTTGCTAAAGCAGTATAAGTATCAAATGAAAATTAGCGTGATTAGTGTCACTTAGTGCAAAACAAAAAGTAAATGGTGTAAGGGTATTGTAATAATCATCACATTGCTTTGTCCACTGTGAATGCATATCAAAGAATTTAAAGTACGCTTTGAAATAAATAAAAAAGAATTTAAAGTACAAAATTTATTGCACTGAGCATTAATCATCAAGTAACATTCTGACACAGTGTTGTGAACAAAAATCAAAATCTATATAAGTAATGAATAATGTAAGAGTGTTGAAATTCCTCCCTATCTCCATCTCTCTTTCACTTATTGCATTTTCCTTGGCATGACCTTCATAGCCAACTATCACATTATTACAAAATACAAATAAAGCAGTATTGTTTGCTCGACTCCAAAGCTAACACTGATTATGGACTACTATAATAATATTTCCCCCTGCAACAAAATTACACAGGAGATCCAATGAACTTAATATGAAAACTGCTACTTGTTTTTACCAAGAAATTCTGTCAGTTGCACTAGCCACTCAAAATTTTAATGAGAACTAGACTTGTCAAGTTCTTCCAAAGCTGCCCACAATTTTGGATCATCATAATCCTTAATCAGAAAGGCAGGCTTTGCTCCCATCAGTAAATCCTCTGGGTTTCGGGTAGATATACCTATAACAGGCATCCCCGCCGCTACTCCAGCTTTGATTCCTGAAACCGAATCCTGTAATGATAAAACAAGACCATCAGAAGCAGAATAAGAACAAATTTTATAGCAAGGCATAGAAAAGAAAACACAGACCTCAAATACAAATGTGTGGTCCTTAGATGCCTTCAGAGCTTCAAGACCTTTCAAGTAGGGATCTGGATGAGGCTTGGCATGTTCACATTCATCACCAATAATAACCGCATCAAAGAAATCTGAGAGGCCAAGTTTTGAGAGAGCGAGTTCTGCATTTGGTCTTGGAGCATTGGTAACGGCAGCTCGCTTCAACCCGCGACTTTCAACCCATTTCCTCACTTTTTCAAGGCCATTTAAAGGCTTCAGTTGTTCAGACGCTAATCTAGATAGTCCATCATGGAATTCAATTCAGACTCTTCAAATTAAGCACAGGGGGATAGTTCAGGGGAGGAGAACAGGGTTTACCTCCGAAACATGGCTTCCTTATCATCTAGAAACTTTAAACCTCGCTCCAAATCACCAGGAAAGAGAGCCAAAGCAATGTCATTATTGTGCTTGCCAGCAACAGTTGCAATAAAAAATTCCTCTGTTATAGGGGTACCTCCATTGAAACCAATCTGAAAAACGCCAATATATGTTAATTTGTAATAGCTATTGATAATGACCATATACTTAATCATGCCGATTTATAAATAGAAACAATAAAAGGATTAGTTTGCTTTAAACTTCACTTGGAAGAAAAGAAACAGTACCTCTTGGAGCATTTCACGGAAGGCATAATAGTGGAGTGGATCAGAATCACAAAGAGTTCCATCTATATCAAAGAGCACTGCTTCAAGTGGAACAAGTCTGGTGAGAGAACTCTTGCTGCAGCCACAACATGAAGGTAATGAGTGGCAAGCCATAGAAACTTAACAGATATTGCAGTTAACAGTAACACTACTTAGCAAAACACTTGATACACGTTCAGCTGGTTAGCAGAAGAAATGATGTAAAAGCCATAAGTAGTAGTAGTAGTAGTAGTACTACTACTACTACTACTGTATATAAATGGCACAGATTTATGATTCACTGCAGATCCCTAAATTAGTTACATCTTCAATGAAATATAATATATAAAGAGAATCAAGAACTTGGGTTTTTATAAATATACCTAAATTCTATCACCATAGCTAATAGTATTAACACTCTGACATAAATAAAACCAACATACAAGCCTTTCCTTTCTTATGGTTCAAAACTATAAATATATCAAATCAGAGGAAAAAGGTTTTTGTTTAGAATTTGCAAGATAAGGAAAAGTAAATACTAAATACTCAAACCACATATAAACTTTCTTGTGTTAATAATTAATAATTAATATTGAAAGATGGGTGAGAGGAATCCATAAAACAGGAGAAGATGGAAATGAAAAATACGAATAATAATTCCTTATTAACGATAGAATGATGACTAAATCAATGAACTCGAAGCTTGTGAATAACGAGCGTATACATTTACAAGGAGATATAAAAAATCGGGAAATTTTGAAGCAATTTACACACTTACACGATCGATGAGTCTATGATATAAATAATAGAACTCACGATGTAGTTGTAATTGGAAAAAGAGCACTGTATAAATTGCAATATGAAATGACGAATATGGAAGGAAGCGAGAACGTTACCTATCGACGCCATTCTCCGAAGAAGCCATATGCTTTCCCAAAGTTTGGTTCGTATGTATGAATGTCATGTGAGTGAGAGAGAGAGAGAGAGGTAGTTATTATAAATACGTTACTTTATGACGACAATAATAATAATAATAATATTGTTATTATTACTATTATTAAATGTTAATGGAATCCTCCAAAGAATCAAAATCACATGCCGCATATGCCACGAATTTTTTCTTCTTAACTTTCTTTAATTATTTTTAAAAAAAAAGTATATGGTGGACAAAATTTGACTTGTCTTCTTAATATAATAGACTCTCAAAAAGAATAACTTGACATTAATGATCACATATAAATGGTCATTTTTTAAATTAAAAAAAAAAAAACTCATTCTTATGATTAAGTTATCTTTGTGGAAGTTTTTTTAAAATTATTTGATTTGCAAAATGTTTTTAATGTTGAAAATCAAAAACTAGTTTTGAACAGTTTTTAAAGAAAACCATTTTAATAGAAAGAGAAATATAATTTTTATATAATACTTATCTTAAATTTTTGTAAAAAATAATTATTAACTATTTATAGGCTTGAACGCAGCTTTAATCCCCCTATTTTAACTAAATAGTAATTTTGATATTCTATTTTTTTATTTTGCAATTTTAGTCCCCTATTTTAATTGATTCGTAATTTTGGTCCCAATATTTTTAATTTTACAAATTTAGTTCCCTATTTTAATTAATTTTTTATTTTGGTCTCTCTATTTTTAATTTCATAATTTTGATCCCCTATTTTTTAAAATTGAGACATTTTGTCCTATCTAGAGATCTTAATTAATAATTAGAACTAGTAATTTAAATTACTAATAATAATATTATCACAATTATATTATTGTTTTTTTTAAAATAAATTATTAGCTCTAATTATTAATTAAAATAACGATAATATGAAATAAGGGGGCAAATTTTTTATTTTTATTTTTTAAAAATTATTGTGATTAGTTGCATGCCTCTATTTATTTTCTCAAAGGTGTATCCAGAATCATACTAATTTTTAAAAAAGTAAAAATATATTTTTAACTATCTTATTTTATTTTGTGTTTATTTTAATTAATAATCAGAGCTAGCAACTGTTTTTAAAATTATTTTTAAAATGAGTAGTTAATTTTATTTTTTAAAAACATGAGCTACAATTTTTCTAAAAAATAAGTCCAAGTAATCATTAAAAAAATAAAATGTCATCATTGATCAAATCAATATTAATAGTTAAATATATAGGTAGGACAAAATGTCAAAATTTTAAGAAATAAAGATATTAAAATTGCGAAATTAAAAATAGAAGAACTAAAATTAAGAATCACTTAAAATAAAAGACTAAAATTACAAAATAAAAAATAAAGAGACCAAAATTATAAATTACTTAATATAAAATGACTAAAATTAAAAACAGAAAATCAAAATTACAAATCAATTAAAATATGAGAAGTAAAAGACTCTTATATCAAGATCACTTATATTATAACAAAAAAGACTCTTATATCAAGATCACTTATATTATAACAAAAAAGACTCTTACTCTTTAACAATAACTTAAATAAAGTACTGTAGTTACGGTGCTCGTATCCATTGTTTGAAAAAATACATGCATCACACTTATGCCGGTAACAATTTTCATATCCGCTTGTTCTATGATAATTTAATTTTTTTTTTCTGCCTTCAACACTACATGAATCAATTTAGCAAACACCATTTTTTTTTTTTAACATACTCTTTAAATTTTACCTGATTTCAAAACATCCATACAATGTATAAATAGGCTCTGACTTGCATTATGCTTACATTGTCGGTGGTTTATGTAACACCTGAATAATTTCTCACATGAAAGATTATTTATTTCAGATGAAATCCAATAAGGAAACAGATTTGGTGCAGTTATTGCGCCACACAATTTTGATCTCCATAGTAGTATCAACTTAGTATATCACAAGATAAGAGGTTAGTATATCACAAGATAAGAGTTTGGCATAGTTATAATCTACACTGTTCAATAAAGATTCAAAGTCCGAGATTAAAATTAAATTTTTTTTTAAAAAAAAAAAAGGTGTCTAACTTCATGGTTTTTTGATGCAGCAAATCTTCCGTCTTCAGACTCGTGT